>NC_073310.1:8254942-8472724 GCF_027595985.1 Sorex araneus
GGAAGAGTGCCTGTAAGTACTGTCTTTCCCCAAGAAAGGAAACTTAGAGTGGCAGACAATCACTCCAAGCATACCAGATCCACACTCTCCCTGAATCATCGGACTTCCGGGAGAGAGGGGATTCTCCCTGGGCTGTTTTAGAGGACCGTTATTAATTCAGACTCAGTTGCCCTGATTTAATCTAGATGGTTCTGAGCTGGAGGATGCCTTAACTATTTTTTTTAATATAGCGGCAAATAAAATCAGTCTCATCAAGATAGCTGACGTTTTAACGGACAGCTTTGAAAAATATGAGGAAGAGCGACTCACCGGTTTTCTTTGACTTATTAGTGAATCAAAGCGAAGGGAAACCCAGCCATGCTACAGTGCCCCTGCTGGTGGGACCCTGAACTGCAGGCAGGGGGCGGGGTGGTGGGTGGTGAGGGGGTGTGGCGAGTGCCTTCCTGACCTTCTGGGGAAGCATCTGTGACCTCCCAGTGAGTGAACGAGCCTCTGGACGGTGTCCCCTTTGCTAACCTGCCCCCCAGATCCCGCGCCCTCTGGGACTCACCGAGATTTCCTTCCCCATGCCGATCTGGCTGAGGTTGGGTTTCATCCCGTTGCCCATCTGCCAGATGATGGCTTCTGCCGGCTGCGTCTTGAAAGGCCACTCCCTGGCGTGCAGCTCATACCAGATGGTGCTGTGGGCAGATCGGAAGAAGGGGTATGGGTGGGGTGTGTCCCCGGGGACCCCGTAGGCTCTCACCACTGGTCCACCCTGTCCCGGGGTCAGCCTTGCAGGGCTGGCTCTCTGCTGAACACGTTCTCCAAGCCTTAGAAGTTCTGCCTGTCCCCGGACACTTGTTCAATGACAACGGCCGGTTCCCTGCCTCCTACCGATGCTGACCAACCAGCAGGCTGACGTGGGATGGCATCTATTAGCTAAGACTCATAAAGAAATGCTGCTGTTATGGAAAAAAAAAATTCCTAAGGCAATGTTCGGTTTGGTTTGATTGATTTTGGGGTCAGGAGGACTGGGAGGGTGTTGGGTGGTAGTCAATGCAAGGGTCCAAGGTGCTAGACCGGGGCGGGTGGTACCGAGGACTATGTGGGTCACTCGGGGGGTGCTGGGGCCTGCAGAGACCCCTCCTGTGGTGCTCAGGGGCCTCCCGGTGACACTCCGGGGACCATCTGGTGCTGGGCACTGAACACGCTAGGCTGAGTGAGTGGCCCAGCTGCTGTACCGTCTCCCGGCCCTGACTGCGTAATTGCAAGTGAACAAAGGCAGGGATATGACCACTTGCCTGTGTTTATCCTCGCCAGGTTTATAGCACAAATTCACGAGTCTCTCCTGCATCCTAATAGGGCACCAAGGACGCTTTAGCAATAAATGATTTTTAATCGCTTATTGCCGGCATGGTGTCTTGTTCGGTTTCGTTTTTGGACCAGACCCAGCTATGCGTGCGGCTTCCTCCCGGCTCTGCACTCAGGAATCCCTCCTGACAGGCTCAGGCGCCCACCCGGGGGGCCTGGGCTCAAACCCGGGGGGTCAGCAGTGCACAAGACAAACACCTGGCCCTCTCTGCTATCCTTCTGGCCCTGACATAGGTTTGTTTTTTTTTTTTTTTTTAAAGCATCCCGTGATGCTCACATTCCACTTTTCTGCCTGGTCCTTCACAATCAGGCATAAAATCTGAGACAATCATGCCGTGAAATACAGGTTGATATTATCCTCTCGACAACACCACCGTGATATGTATGTGTCTAGAGAGGAGAGAGAGAGAGAGAGAGAGAGAGAGAGAGAGAGAGAGAGAGAGAGAGAGAGAGAGATGCAGTGAAATGTCTTGACGGGCCACTCCTGGGGCCCGGCTGGGAGCGTTTTCTTTTCTAATCATGTTCTCTAAGCAGGACCAGCCCAGGTGCTCCTCAGTGCATCATGAAAATCGGACCAACATGGTCCTGGTCCTGATTGGATGCTGCAGAACCAGCACCGGGTACGTGGCCTCGCCTCCCCACCTCTGTGAAGCCAGATGCGTGCTCGGCCCGTGAGACGGAGGGGGAGAGTGTCTGTCCAGGAGAGATGGACGCGAGGGTCTGAGGCTGCTCTGCAAGGTCGAGAAGGATCCTTCTCGAGGCCCTGGCGGCGACATGCCCTTCACTCAGCAGAGGGCCGGGCAGACCTCCTAGGGTCCCCCTTCTCCTGCCATTCTCTACCCGCAGAGCCCCTGAGGTGGGAAGTGGCGATGCTCAGAGGTTGGGGTGTTGTCAGGCGGGGAGGAAGGGCGGGAGTTGGGGTGCTGGGGTGCGAGAAGGTGGTAGGGGTTGGAGTTGGAGGAGCCCCCCTCCCCTCGCCCTCCGCTGGCCCGAGCTCTGAGCCATCAGCCGCGCCTGAACCCAGGGAGGCATGAGAAACGGCTTCTGGTCCTGATGCTGACCTCCGGGCTCTTCCGGATTCCTCGGGGACGGCAAAGGCCTCACCTGTGGCTGCTTTTCCGATGCAAACCACCGCCCCGACCCGGCGCCCACAAGCAGGGCTGAGGCGGGCGGCCCCCGTTATTGGAAGGCTGCACATTCCAACTGGGTGGGATGGGGCAGGTTTGGTTTGGGGTCTGGAAATGCTACTTCCGTTCATTTACACGGGAAATATTTCAACGCTCCCCCCGACGCCCACCGCTCCCCGTCCTCCCACAGCCTATCAGAGCCTTCCAGCTAGGAGCACTTTGCTCTGAGGCGTTGCTTGGGACCCAGCAGCCTTCCTCAGAGCTTCTGAAACCTCAGCACCCACAACGTCAGCCAAGCCAGCCAGCCCCCCGCCAGCCCACTCAGCATCCCAGGCGCTGCCCGAGGAAGCCGCCATCGAGGCTAGCGTGCTCACGCCTCCTGCCGGCCCTCAGTGCTCCCCCAATGGCCCTGGTGCTCCCCCATCAGCCTTGATGCTCCCCCATCATCCCTGGTGCTCCCCTGATGGCCCAGGTACTCTCCCATCAGCCTTGGTGCTCCCCCATCATCCGTGGTGCTCCCCCTGATGGCCCTGGTGCTCCCCATCAGCCTTGATGCTCCTCTGTCAGCCCTGGTGCTTCCCTGATGGCCCAGGTACTCTCCCATCAGCCTTGGTGCTTCCCCATCATCCCTGGTGCTCCCCTGATGGCCCTGGTACTCTCCTATCATCCCTGGTGCTCCTCCAATGGCCCTGGTGTTCCACCATCAGCCTTGGTGCTCCCCCATCATCACTGGTGCTCCCCCGTAGCCCTGGTGCTCTCCTGATGGCCCTGGTACTCTCCCATCATCCCTGATGCTCCCCTGATGGCCCTGGTACTCCCCATCAGCCTTGGTGCTCCCCCATCAGCTCTGGTGCTCCCCCGTAGCTCTGGTGCTCTCCTGATGGCCCTGGTGCTCCCCATCAGCCTTGGTGCTCCCCCATCAGCCCTGGTGCTCCCCTGATGGCCCTGGTGCTCCCCCGACGGCCCCTGTGCACAGTGCCGACCCCTCCCCCTCTGGACATGGGCTCAACAAACAATGCTGTCCATTATCTGCTGACCTGACTGCTGCATGGGGCCCGAGGAATAATAAACGACATCGACATTTTGGCTTGTTGTCCATAGGCACCCCCTGGGTGGGCTCAGGGGCGATTCTCCAGCTTAGTGCTCAGGGACTGCTCCTGGTCACCCATGCTCGGGGGCCCCCCGTGGTGCAGGAGATTAACCCTGGGAACCCCAGCATGCAAACCATGTGCATTCTCCCTTTGAATCATCTCCCCGGCTCCAGGAGAACCGACGTTTTAAAGATTGGGTCTGGATCGCCCCACTTTACAGAGGAGCAGACTGAGGCTCGAGGTGGCACTGTATTGTGTCCTGGGCCGCAGAGCAAGAAAGAGAAGCATCTAGAATCCGAACTGGCTCACTGGACTACAGGACTGTGTCTGTGGCCATCGAGGGCCCTGGGGGACACTCCCCAGCCTTCTCAAGCACCCCCCATGGCGCGTGTGCTCTGAATCCTGCAGGAGGCGCTGCTGAGCGTGGGGCGGTGGCCATGCTGGGGTCGGTGGCCGCACAGACGCGGGGTCCACCCCTGGGACGGTGAGGAAGGGAGTGCCCCGGAGCTCAGCCATGCCGGGCACTTGAGGCGCGTCTTCATCTTCCACCCCCCCGCCCCCGCAGGCCTGCCTCGGTGCCGGAGACCTGGGTTCGATCCTTGGTGCTCTAGCACTGCCGCACTGTCGTCCCATTGCTCAGCGGTTTGCTCGAGCGGGCGCCAGTCACGTCTCCATCGGGAGACCTGTTGTGCCTGTTTGGCATATCGGCTACGCCACGGGGAGCTGCCCAGGCTCTGCCCCTAACGGGATACTCTCGGGAGCTATCCTTGGTGCTAACAACAACAACAAAAGATTAAAAAAAAAAGAAAAAGCGACTGGAGCCTGGAGTGAGGGTACCGGGGGCCACTTGCCCTGCAGGTGACCCATCTCAGGAGCACTGTCGGGAGCAACCCCCAGGCCAGGAGTAGCCCCTGAGCACAGATGGGGTGGCCCAGACCCTCCAAAAACAAACAAATCACACCTCCAGCTGAGTAAAGCAGGTCCCGAGGGAAGTCATTGCTTCACGGCATGACTCAGAGCTCAGTTTCCTTATCTGTCAAGTGGGGCCAGCAAGGGCCCCTTGGAAGCGGGAGTGGGGTGCATCCGAGAGACTCACTTTTTTAAAGTCCCCGAGTGCCGAGTTCAGGCCTGAGCGTGGCGTTCCCAAGCAACGGCTACACCTAATTGGCAGGACGCCAAGAGCGCCAGGTCCCCCGGAATTCAGCCAGAAAAACCTCATTAAAATTTCCTCTCCAGCCCAACTTTCAAGAGCGACTCACTTGAAGGAGCAAGGGCGCGGGAGAGGGGGGCGGGGGCGGGGGTGGGGTGGGGGGGAGAAACAAGAGAAAGAAAAAAAAAATAAAAGCTAACGACGAAAACCCCAGTGGGAAACCAATTACTCACTTTGGTACATTTGGTTAATTACATTCCTTTTTCTTTTGCTAAATTTATACTAAAATATGCCAACTTAATTATTGCAATTTGGTCTCAGATAACAATGTCTAACGAGATAAAGAGGGGGCCTCCCCGAATCAGGGCCAGTAGCCCCCAGAGGGGTCCAGGAGACAGCTGAGCAGAGAGCCCCGAGTCTGCCAGCACCCCGCCCTCAGGGGCTCACCGGAAGGCGGGCTGGGGGTCCTCGGTCCCCCTCGCTGCACGGATGTGCCCAGTCTTCACCCCATGTGTCCACGGGCCTGGGTGGGGGCCTGAGGGGGAGCAGGTTGCTTCCTAGGGGTCTCTGACGTGGGCTATGTCCTGGCTCCTCCCACTAGGGAGCAGGTGGAGCCCCCAACTTTCTTTTTGGGTCACACCCGGTGATGCTCAGGGATTACTCCTGGCTCTGCACTGAGGAATCACCCCTGGCGGTGCTCAGGGGACCCTATGGGATGCTGGGAATCGAACCCGGGTCGGTTGCTTGCAAGGCAAACGCCCTCCCCGCTGTGCTACCGCTCCAGCCCCGCCCCCAACTTTCTTTCCTCACGGCTGCCTCATGATTTCCACTGCCCTAATCCTGGCTACTCCCCCTCGGTTCTTTCCCCAGCCGCGCACCTGCCCTTTGGCCACCCCGCAGGCGTGGGTCCCACAGGCTGCCCACGCTCCCTGTGTCGGGGTCTGACACCTCTGCCCGCTGGGCAGGCCCCCACCCCTGCCCCATCCTGCCAGGCCCTGCCCGGCTGCCTGACGCCACCTGCCCCAAGGCACTCAAGGTGGCTCTCGGTGCCCCTCCACCTTCCACGGTCACCCTGGCCACAGCTGCCACCCCAAAACGCTTTCCCCATCCCACCCCTCCAGGGGAGACGTCCAGGCTGCCTTTCCCCAGCCCCCACGGGTCCCCGAACCTCAGTCTGGCCTTCCTTTCCATCACCCCAACACTCAGAACAGGGGGGTGGGGTGAACGCCCACTGCACGGCCATCAGCTTGTTTTTTTTCCTTTCTTTCTTTCCTTCTTTCTTTCTTCCTTCCTTCCTTCCTTTCTTTCTTTCTTTCTTTCTTTCTTTCTTTCTTTCTTTCTTTCTTTCTTTCTTTCTTCCTTTCTTCCTTTCTTTCTTTCTTTCTTTCTTTCTTTCTTTCTTTCTTTCTTTCTTTATTTTTTTTTTTTGCTTTTTGGGTCACACCCCGCGATGCACAGGGGTTCCTCCTGGCTCTGCACTCAGGGATTACTCCTGGTGGTGCTCCAGGGACCTTACGGGATGCTGGGATTCGAACCCGGGTCGGCCGTGTGCAAGGCAAACGCCCTCCCTCCCGAGAGCCAGTCTGCCCCCTCTCTGCTCCTGGTGCCTTTCCTCATGCTCCTTCCGTTAGCAACGCCCTGCCTGAGCCTCACCCCAACCACCCAATGCTCAACCTTCGACTTGGCCCCTACAGCCACCTCCTCCCCGCAGTCCTCTCCCATCGTCCCCCCCCCCCCCCCCACCGGCTGGACTTGGTTCTGTTTACCCTCAGCACCGCACTGATCAGACTGTGTCGAAATTGAGTGTTTCTGCGTCTGTCTTCCACTAGACGCGCTTGTAAGGACCCGGGGCAGTTTCAAGATATGCCACAAATCGATACGCCGCCTTTGTGTTAGAAATACACTCAGCGGTGAACGTCTCACGGCAAAGCCTTTAACCCTGGGTGGAAACTCAACGGCACTGTGTCTGCACAAAGAGGCGACGGCCGACGGTGCATTCGGGAAAATAGGGTGTTAGGAGGCGGGGCGGGGGGTCGGAGTGAACAGCTGGGTGCTGCCAAAGCACATACCCCAGCAGAACCTTCCGGCGACAGGAGAACAAAGGGGCTTGGAGACCTCCAATGCCCCCCTGCTAAAATCCGCCAATCCCAAGGGATACAGCTCATCAAACGGCCCAATGGGACGTGACGAAATGCAGGAGGCGTTTGTGCACCACCGGGGGAGTCTAACGCGTGTTTGGGCGCTTTGCGTGGGGCTGCCCGCCAGACGCCTGATCTTGCAAGACTGCCGTTAAATCTGGCCTTTGCTGTGCTTTTGGCCTCTGTGTCTGTTCTTTGAGTTTTCAGACTGGCGAGTGTTTTGCTCATGCTTACAAAACTGTCGTGCTGGGGGCCGGAGCCATAGTCCAGCGGGTAGGGCGTTTGCCTGGCCCATAACTGAGTTGGGTTCGAACCCGGCATCCCACAGGGTCCCACCGCCAGGAGTGATTCCTGAGTGCAGAGCCGGGGGGAGCTCCAGAGCATTGCCGGTGTGACCCCAAAAGCACAAAACCAAGACCAAAAAAAAAAACTGTCATGCTAGAAGAGGCCCCCGGCCTGGAGAGTGGGCAGGACTTAGCCTCTTGCTTCTCGCAAAGAGAACGGAGCAGGAGTGACCAGGGGCAGCTCCTGAGACCAGGCCTGGCAGGGAACTCCACTCAGGCAGCCCACGGAGGGGCGTGGTGGGCGGACCGAGGCCCCTGGCCCCCGGCCACCTGTGCAGGCCACCTTCAGCCAGTCGAGTCCTCGGAAGAGACTCCAACTGCTCGGCTCCTCAACCAGAGGAACCACTCGGCTGAGCTACCCCCCCCCCCCAGCCCCCAGCCACGGAAACTCGAGAGAGCATTTTAGCCCAAAGACCTTTTTTCCGAGGGTACTCCCCAAGCAGTGCTCGGGAGGCTCAGAGGGTTGCACCGAGTGATTCTCAGCAAACTGGGCTGGAAGCTCAAGGCGAACGGCTCCGGGGTGAGATGCCACTGGGGGCTCGAGTGCCATGGATTCCCGGCTCCCCACAGCAGTGCTCCGGGTGCTATGTGGTTAGCTGGGGACCAAACCCACTAACCCCAGCCTCGGACCCCAATGTCCTGGTTAGTCTGTGAGTACGACTGACCCGGCAATGAGATATGAATGAATGAATGAATGGATGGATGGTACCCATGAATGAATGAATGGACGGAGCCAAAGCCACCGCCAGGGCCACAGGCAGAATCAAGGCGTGGCCAGTTCGACTCCCTGAGTCTCGCCCATGAATCCACCCACCCGGGTCCCGGCCATCGGGTCTCCCAGCTCCTTAGACCCCGCTCCCAGAGAAGGCCGGGCGGGGCGGGGCCTGTGTGCGCGGGCGGGGCCAGTGCGCAAGGGCGGGGCGGGGCCTGTGCGCGCGGGGCGGGGCCTGTGCGCGCGGGCAGGGCGGGGCGGGGCGGGGCGGGGCCTGTGCGCGTGCGGGTCGGGCCACCTACCCGAGCGCGAAGACGTCCGAGTGCTTGGAGAAGGGCAGCTTGTCCTCCTCCGTGTCGGGGGACAGCTGGCGGATGATCTCCGGGGCCAGGTGGCACAGCCAGCCGTTCTGGATGCGCAGCTTGTCTTCCCGCCTGGAAGAGCAGGACGAGCCCCGTGAAGCGCCCGGGTGGGGGGTGCGGGGAGATCCCACTTCCCAGCCCTGCCCTTGCTCCCCTGGCTGGCTGTACGGCCTGTGCCCACCGGGCCCCGGGAACTGAGGCTGCGACGCTCAGGGCTGCTCCGGAGAGAAGCGTGTCAGCAGCCAGGCAGGGCCCCGTGGCGCGGGGGATTCTCCACCTTCTCCACCTCCGTCCAGCCAGCCCCGCCCTTCTCGCTGCCCGTGGTAGTAGCGGGCTACTGGGCAGGGGTGGGGTCCGGCTGCTGGTCTGATCTGCAGAGATCTGCTGCGGGGTCTGAGAAAGTCGCTGGCCTGGGTCAGGGCCGGCTGGGGCACCCGGACGTTGCGAGAAACAGCGGGCTTTCCTCTGCCCTCGGGTGCCCTCGAAGTCCTTCTGCGGTCACCCGTGTTTGAAAACCTCGGATGGCCAGAAGGCCAGTGTCGCCTGGGCCGGCGTGCCGCCTTTGATCCCTGCAGCTGTGTCCCCCAGAGTCGGGCCCCCGGCGGCCGGGCCGCCCTCCTCCCCCTTACAGAGCAGCCCGGAGACCCGACAGGCCTGGTCTCCCGCCGGTCTGTCCCCCAGGACCCAGTCGGGGAGGAAGGATGCTGGCTCCCTGCTTCACGGCGCTGCTCCTTGGCCAGAAACAGGGCCTCCTACCGGGGCTGAAATGGGAGCAGGCTGGCAGGGTGGCCACAGAGGCCTCCGGCCTCCCAGGGAGGCCAGTGGACGCGCGGCAGGGCAGGTGGGGGAGGGGAGTGGGCAGCTTTAAACCACCCGGGCGAGGCCCCCGCCGTCCTCCTAGGCAGGCGGACTCCTTGGGGTGCTCCCTTATCTCCCGGTCACAGCTCCCGCGCTACCTCTGAGAGGCTCCATCCAACAGGGCTCTCCGGGCTGGACCTGCAGGCCGTCAGGGCAGCCAGTGGCCACTGGGTTTACTGAGCCCAGCAAGTGCCACTCAAGCCAGAAATTTCCTTTTTTTTTGTTTTTTTGGGTTACACCCAGCGATGCACAGGGGTTGCTCTTGGCTCTGCACTCAGGAATTACTCCTGGAAGTGCTCGTGAGATCATATAGGATGCTGGGGATCGAACCTGGGTCAGCCGCATGCAAGGCACATGCCCTACCCACTGTGCTATCGCTCCAGCCCCCTGAACTTTCCATTTTATTTCTTTTGGGGGGGCTGCTGCATATTAAGTCTAAGTGTTTTAGGTTTCCTAGTGAACTTCCCCCTTTTCTCCCCCCCTAGAGAAGCTTACAGTGCTCTTAAGAGCCCCCCTAGCCCCCCGAGTTTATTTTTAACCTTTCCTTGGTATTCTACCTCTTATAGTTACATACCCCGAGCCCGTCTTGGTTACTTATAAGCCAAAACTTCTGGGGGTCTTCCTTTGTGGGGGGGTTAGGAACTATGGTGACGGACGCCTGAGTCAAGGAGTAGAATTAATCAACTCCCAAATATTAGGAGTATTAAAGGTCTTTCCGTGTTTTAGCAAAGAATGTTCCTCTAGAGTAAAATCTGAAAATGCTATAGGGGAAATAGAAAAGCAAGTAATTCACTACAAATACAAAGTCCAGAATCACCAGAAAGCTTGGCTTATAAGTCGCTGATTTGGAGCTGGGTCCAGAGAGTCCGTTTGTAGAACTTTTTTTTTTTTTTTGCTTTTTGGGTCACACCTGGCGACGCACAGGGGTTACTCCTGGCTCATACACTCAGGAATCACTCCTGGCGGTGCTCAGGGGACCATATGGGATGCTGGGATTTGAACCCGGGTTGGCCGCGTGCAAAGCAAAGGCCCTACCCGCTGTGCTATCGCTCCAGCCCCACTCTCTCTCTCTTTCTCCCTCTCTCTCTCCCCCTCTCTCTCACTCCCTCTCTCCCTCTCTCTCTGGTTTTGGGGCCATACCCGGCGATGCGCAGGGGTTATTCCTGGCTCCCAGGTCAGCTGCAGGCAAACACCCTCCTCGCTCTCCCTTCTCTCTCCAGCTCCTCAGATTCCTGCTCTCTCTCGAACATATTACTTCCTCTCTAAACCCCCCCAATCCCCGCATCTTTCTAAGTTTCCACAAAAACGATTTTGCTTCACCAAAGGGGGGAGAGGAGGGGGAGGAAGCAGATGGAGAGAGAGACTTGAGGCTTGAGTCCAAAGCAGGGGCTGTAGCTTAGGCCGCCAACGTTCTCCTGGTATGACTGGCAGTGCCGAGGGCCGGGGGCTTCTGGGCCACGCCCCTCCTCACGCCTCTCACCCACACGGGCAGGGGGGGGTGGGGATTTGCCCAGGAAGGGCCGGGAGGACGAGAGCCATCGGCGGGCGTGGGCTCCTACCGGGAGTGGGGCAGGCAATGGGCCCGGCCCCCCGGGGCGTCCTGTCCCCGTGGCGATGGGCCCAGCAGTGACAAGCCCTAATCATCTCCGTACTGGTTATTGTTATGGCTAATAGCGGTCCGTGGGTGGCTGGCACTACAGTGCTGGCATCCCAAGTGGCACCTTTCTCAGTGATGCCAGCACAGCTGTGCACTGGCTGGGCTGGGGACCTTCTCCGGGGTGTTCTGGGGGGGGGGTGTCTCTGTGTGTGCAGGACACGCTCAATGCACTGGCTGGCCCCCCCAGCCCAGGCCTGGCAGGACGCCCCCCACATCCTCCCACAGGGGCACCCCGTGCCACCAACCCCGAGCCCCAGGGTGGGCAGGACCACAGAGTGTCTCAGTGGAATGCCTGCACCCAGGGGGAGGGTGTGTCTGGCCCCCTGAGCCCCCAGAAACCCACAGTCAGAGAGTGGGTCTCCCCGTACACAGAGCCTCCAAATGATGAGGTGAGCGTTGAGGGACAGGGGCATCACCACAGCGAGCACGAGACGCCCAGCTGGCCGCCAAGCTCCGAGCCAGGTCCTGACATCTCGGACCCATTTCGATCATCTTCTTTTTTTTTCTTCCACTTCCGGTTCCTCTCCCCGGGCCCCAGGATGCAGGAAGGAAGGGAGAGCCGGGAGCCCTGCCCGTCTCCTCCTCTGCCTGGGCGCGGGCACAGACACTGCACGTCCCTCCCCGCACATCCTCCAGGTCCCAGCTGCTGGCCCGGCCCGAGAGGCCCCAGCAGCGGTGGTGGGGTCCTGACTTGGGGGGGGGGGTTCTCTGCCCTCGCGTCTACTCTGTGGGTGCTGAGCTCACAGCTGTTTTCTATCTCAGGTGCTGGACTGTGGTGTTTCGACGGCGCCATCTGGGGGCATGGGGGGGTCCAAAAGCTGGCAAAGGGCCCCCGAAGTCGGCTGCCTCTGCATCAGACAGAAACAGCAAGTTCGAGTCTCGAGGGGCTGAGGCGGGGCCCGTGAGGGGACCCCCGGCCGTCAGAGCTCCTCAGAGCGGCTGGAAAGGGGGCGTCACAGGATGTGAGGCCCGAGTGTGTGTGTGTGTGCGGCCCGGGCACAGACCCCAAATTAAAGGGTGCAAAGGGCGGCCCGGAATGCTGGGCTGTTTGTTTATTTGGGGTCAAGCTGTTTCTCACACGGGCACCTCGGGGCGGCCGGCTCCGGGGTGCATGGCGGCTGAGAGTTAATTCCTTAACGCTGGTTAATGATTCTCCCCGCCACGCTGCGGGGGACGGATGCAAACGGATACTAACTGCACCGTCTCTGCAGCGGCCTCTCTCCTCCGTGCTGGGGGTGGGAGGCCCGTTAGAAGGGCCCCCGGGGACCCCAGGCCGTCACCCGCCTCAAACCATCCTTTTATTGGTTTCTTTTTCTTGCCGAGAAGGAACGCGATGTGCAGAGCGTTCCCAGACTCACAGTTCACACTGGCCGGAGTCCCTAAAACTGTCTGATTTCCCTTTTGCTGGAGTAGAAGAAAGAAAGTGAATTCTCAGGAAACCCTGGGTAACCTCCACCCGGGCTCAGAGACGCCTTCTGGTCCATCGAGGACAAGTGCGGGATTTGGGGACGCTCGGTGCCCAGGGTGACGCCTCCCGAGGCCGTCTGTGAGACTGGCCCTCTGAACAGCAGAGCAAGCGCCGGACATGAGAGTTTGATCAGCCCCCCACCCCCGGCGGCGCCCCCTCCCCTCAGCGATCTCAGCCCCTACACCCAGAGTAGAATTCGGAGATTCCCCCACCCGACCCCCAACTGCCAAGAGCCCCCTCCTAGCCCCCCCCGCCCCTCTCACCTGCCAGCCTGCAGCACCCCAGAGATGCTGAAGAGCCCGAAGTCCGTGATGACCACCTTGCCGTTGTCGTAGAAGACGTTCTTGGACTTGAGGTCTTTGTGCAGGATGCCCTTGGCGTGGAGGTAGCCCATGCCCTGTGGGAAGCAAACGGGGATGAAGACGGGGGGTTGCCCGGGATCAGGAGTCTACCAGGCCGGCCCCCGGGGAACACGTGCTCCCCAAAGAGACCGCTCTGGGGGCCTCAAGGTGCTTCCGGCAGGACGGAGAAGGAGGTGAGGTGGGGTCAGGCAGGGACCTGCAAAGGCCACCCCCCAGCTCAGGCCCCCTGCAGAACCCTCTCCCCGCAGCTGTCCCCAGAGGGGAAGGGCGGCTGGGACCAGCCAAGGTGAGGCTCCTGAGAAAGGAATGCTCCACCCCCGACCTCTCAGGCCCTCTCTGAAACATAACCCATCTGCCGGAGACGGGGTCTTTGCGTCTGCGTAGCTCAGCCTGCCTGCAGGGGCGGGGGCACCCTCTGATCCAGGACGAGATGCGAATGGGGTCCGCACCAGGCCTGGGGCTAGAAGGGCACCCTTGACGCCACCGTTTACTTCCTCTGGCAGCTCAGAGCTGTGGCTTCCAACGGGACACGAAAGCCCCAAGCCAACCGAGGAACGAGATGCTGGCCAGGGGACCCAGGACGGGCCCGTGGACACCGCTCGGCTCGGAGGGAGACCAGCCAAGGGAACCCGCAAGGCCCCAGCCCACCGGCACCTTCACGATCTCCTGGGCGATCTGCCTCGTTTTGTTGACGTCCAAGACGATCTTGGCGTCCCGCACCACGGAGTAGAGCGTCCGTCCCTTGCACAGGCTGCAAAGCAGGAGGAACAGGAGAAATGACAGTGGGGGGTGAGCGAAGCTGTGTGTCCCGGTCACTCGCAGAAGGGGCCGTCACTGTGACGAGGGGCCTTCTGAGATAACGAGTCTGTCAGTGGCTGACCCCCTCAACTGTGCTGGGGGGCAGTGGGCTGGGAAGCAGGTTCTCCCAGGTCCCTTGGAAATAGTCCCCTCAGCCCACTCCCACCCCGGGCATCTGGGCACTCCCCTGTCCCGCCCCAGGGTCTAGCCTGGTCCCTCAGCACCACCTTCGCCCCGTGCCGGGTCCCGCCCGCAGGAACTGCACCTGTGGCTGAGTGGGGCCCTCAGGCACCACTCGGCCTCTCTCTGCTCCCGGGCGGGCGGTACGATGTGGGCACAGTGTCTCCTGCGAGCCAAGTGCCACCGATGCCTCCAGACGGAGGAGTGCGCCCCCACCCTCCCCCCCCCCGCGGTGCCCCCGGCCTGTCTGGAGCGAGGGATTCTCCAACTCCTTCCAGCCTTAAGTGCCTTTGAGGGGCTGCGGTTTCTGGCGAATGGCGGATGCAGTGAACACTTTTTCCTTTGGCAAACATTGTTGGGCTTGGTTTTATTTTTTGGGGGGCTCCCAAACAGTGCTCAGGAGTGGCCCCCAGCGGTGATTTTCAGCCACCCGTCACTTCAGTGCAAGGGCCTGAGGATCGGGTGCGGCGTGGCCCCTCCCCCCAGTGCTAGGAGGTCCCTGGGCCGCCCCGGCTGCCCCAGGGAGCATCAGGGATGGAGCCAGGTTGAGCGAGCCCAGTGTGTGCCCTCCTGCTGTGCCACCCCGGGCCCTGGCACCTTCTCCTCCAGGTGCCCAGAGCCCCTCCCTTGCCACCACCAGGAACCCCTGTTCCCGGCACGGACAGGATCTTCGTGGGGAGTTGATTAACTGTTCCCGGAGGAACGAGTGAAGGAACGAGGGAATGAGTCGAACCCAGGCTCGCCACGGCCACCCCAGACCCTCATGGCCAGCTCAGGGTCTCCAAGGTCGGCTGTGCGAGGAGGAAGATTTTTTCCAGAGTCCAAAACAAAAGGAGGCGAGGGGTGGGGTGCGGGGTGGGGGCGGGGCTTCTGCTAGTCTCTAGGCGTTTCCTTCATTCCTGTAGGTGTGGCTGCGTCCCGGTGTCAGAGACGGAGCTCAGGCCGTCTGGTGCAGGCAGCACTTGACTCAGCCCCGACCTTGCTCCCCGTTCACTCTGCGTCTCGGGGAGTTCCCCGGCCCCTCTGGCCCTGCCTTCCTTGTGGGTCTGTAAGATACTGAGTGGGAAGTGCCGCCCTGTGGTTAGAGCACATGGGTGTGGAGCAGGTGGTGGAGGCGCCGAGCACAGCACAGGCGGAACCCCAGGTACCCTCAAATACAGCCCCCCCAGGCCCCCAGCACCCCAAACATCAGGCCCACGGCGTCAGGCTGAATGAGGGTTTACAGTCAGATTCTCAGCTAGTGGCTACGTGCCCCTGGGCAGGTAAGCAAAACTCTCAGAACCTCAGTTTTATTATCTGTGAAACGGGGCTCACACACAGTTCCTGCCTCACCACGTGGCTGAATCACTGAGACACGAGGCGGGCAAAGGCGGAACCACGGTCTGCACAGCCCTTCGCATTATTCAGGGGGTGCTGGCTGGCCACTCTGGGCAGCAAGTGACTCCTAAAAACGCTCTCACACACTCACGTCCGTGCACACACACATACACACACATTCCACACAGCACTCGTATACACAGCACACACACAACACACACACACAACACACACAGCTGTGTGTCCTTTACCTATCGTTCCTCCTGCTCTCCATCCACCCACCCCAATACCCGCCCCCTTTACTGACCACCCGTGACCTTAAGGGGAGCTGCCCCTGGCAGGGGGCGCCCCGGGGCCCGGCCTCACTGGCCCAGACTGCCCAGTGAGCAGGAGAAGAGTGGGCAGCCACGATGACTCAAGGCCCTGCTGAGGTCTGGGGTGGTGTGCTGGCGGGGGTCGGGGGGGGCGCTGGGCTGCCCGGCCCATTAATTAAATGATCTTGATATTTAAGTACTCGGGACCACTCGCTGCCCACGCCGATGACCGGACAGAGCCCGGAAATCCTCTGCCCATCGCAGATGGCAGGACAGCCACGATAGACTCCCCCGCCTGCAGACTCCTGCACGGGTCCCTGCGGCCGAGCCGCGGGTCTCCAGACCCCCACTGTCCCCTCCCCTGCCCCCCTACAGCTCACACTGTGTGGGATGCAGCCGCCCACCCCGTGCTCCCCATGGCTGCTGACGGTGCTCCTGCCTCAGTGCCCGCATGCCCTGTGGCCACGCGGGGACCCTGGGACAGGTTGGTGATTAGATCAGTCCCAGGCCATGAGTCACAGCACCAAGAGGGACTTCATGGCTCAGAGCGTCTTTCTTTTTGTTTTGTTTTTGGGTCACACCCGGCGATGCTCAGGGGTCCCTCCTGGCTCTGCACTCAGGAATTACTCCTGGCAGTGCTTGGGGGACCCTATGGGATGCTGGGAATCGAACCCGAGTGGGCCGCGTGCAAGGCAAGCGCTCTCCCCACTGTGCTATGGCTCTGGCCCCACTCAGAGCGTCTTAAGCCCTGCAGTGCTGAGCCTTCAGACCGTTTCTCTTTCTCTTTCTGGGGATGGGGGCTCCTAAGCAGTGCTCGGGGGCCACTCCCTGAGGTACTCGGTCACCAGGCACGAGAGCCAGTGCTATGGTTTGAGAATGCAGTTGCTCGGGCCCTGCAAGCTGGTACTGGGGGCCACCGGAGCCACACAGGGCAATTGCGGGGGCCTCCTGGCCCACCTGCCAGTGTCTGGGGGCCATGTACTACCAAGGTTCGAACTACTCGAACTCAGGACCTGCTTCTCACAGCTGGCTGTATCCTGGACTTCAGAAATTTGCATTTCATGTATATATATATATATTTTTTCTTTCTTTCTTTTTTTTTTTTCAGGGACAGTCACGCCCAACAGTGTCTCGGGAAGCACCCGGTGCTGGGGATCAAACCTGGGGCCCCTCCACGCGCTGCAGCCCTCGGCACCGTCTCCCCAGCCCAAGAAATGTGCATTTCAAACAAGTTCCCGAGTGCCGGCCTGCCGGTGGCCCAGGGCCCCACTTGGAGAATCGAGGCTCCAGGCCAATCTCATTTGACTGGGGCCCAGAGATAAGTTAAGTCCACAATCCACTTAGCGAGGGCCACGCGGGGCTGAGGCGCTACCGTGCAGAGGACACGGCAGGCCTTAATCTCGGGGCGGGCCGTGTGCGGCCGAAACCAGCAAACCAGAGGAGGACGTGGCAGGCAAAGGCCATGGGGGCGCAGGCAGGATTACGTGGGGGTGCAGGGGGGGGAACGGGGGGGGGCTTCCTGCGCCAGGACAGCTGGGGGAGAAGCCCCTGCTGACAGCATGGCTGGGAAGGACCGGTCCAACCCCAGCCGGGGCTGGCCTGGCCCTGCCGGTGACGAGAGCGGGCAATGGGAGAAACCCGGGGGCACGGAGACCCACCCTGGCAGTATTTAACCCACCCTGGCACCGTCGGTGAGATGAATAGCCCGCCCCGACTTCACTTTCCAAATGCAAAGTCCGCTTAATCGCCCCCTCCCCGGAGCCCATAAATCATGATCTAAGCGACAGGTGGCATGCTCCGTCAACTTCCAGCCGCTGTGGGCTCCCTCGAAGCCGCTCCGCCAGCCCAGGAGGACGGGGGTGGGGGCCGGGGGGGCCACGGGGGCCTTGGCATCGACACCCCCAGGTGGCAGCCCACCAGGACGGGCAAGGCCAGCTGGGTGTCCCCTGCTCGCCTGGCCGACTCGTGGGGAGGAAGAGCGATGGGGTCCCGGGAGCCCGAGGGGGCACTCGGCGCAGGTGGGCGTGATGGATGAGAGCGACACGGCTCGCTGCCCGCGTCCCGGGCGCCAGCCCCGCTCTCTCGCAGGGCTCAGGCGGCGTCCTGCGCTCAGCGCACCTGGGGGGTGGGATCGGGGGCTGGGGGCAGGTGTGCGGAAGCTCACGCCTGCGGGAGAAGACGCCTTAGCAGAGGAGCTGTTGGCTGACCCCAGCGGGGTCGGGGCCTGGGAATCTGTCCCTCTGCCCGGCTCGGGGACCAGCTCCCGCCCAGCCCGCCTGCTGCCCTTTCTCACCCATCTCCACATCCAGACCTGGGCAGAACTCGGGGTTACCAGCAGCCATGCGGAGACAAGCCAGGTCGGTGGGCGGGGGCTGGGGCATCTGAGGACCCCGGGGCTTCTGGCTGGCAGAGACAGACTCAGGAAGAACCAAGGACCCCACCCCATCCTACTTCAGTGGCCCTGGTCACTGGGAGATGCCTGGCCAGCCTTCTCCAGAAGGCCAGGAGCCAGTGCCTGTCCAGTGAGTGATGAAGCTTCCAGAAGCTTCTCCAAGCAGAGAGAAGGGTCTCTGGGGCTGGACATACACATACCACATCCTGGGTCAGACCTTTCTTTCTTCCTTCCTTTCCTCCTTTCCTTTTCTTTTTCTTCCTTCCTTCCTTCCTTCCTTCCTTCCTTCCTTCCTTCCTTCCTTCTTTTCCTTTCTTTTACCTTCATTCTTGCCTTCCTTATCTTTGTACTTTCCTTTTTTCTCTCTTTCTTTCCCTCCCTTCCTTCCTTCCTTCCTTCCTTCCTTCCTTCCTTCCTTCCTTCCTTCCTTCCTTCCTTCCTTCCTTCCTTTCTTTTACCTTCTTTCTTGCCTTCCTTCTCTTTGTACTTTCCTTTTTTCTCTCTTTCTTTCCCTTCCTTCCTTCCTTCCTTCCTCCCTTCCTTCCTTCCTTCCTTCCTTCCTTCCTTCCTTCCTTCCTTCCTTTTTTTCCTTTTACCTTCTTTCTTGCCTTCCTTCTCTTTGTACTTTCCTTTTTTCTCTCTTTCTTTCCCTTCCTTCCTTCCTCCCTTCCTTCCTTCCTCCCTTCCTTCCTTCCTTCCTTCCTTCCTTTTTTTTCCTTTTACCTTCTTTCTTGCCTTCCTTCTCTTTGTACTTTCCTTTTTCCTCTCTTTCTTTCCCTTCCTTCCTTCTTTTTTCTTTCCCATTATTTCTTTCCCTTTCTTCTTTCTTCCTTCAGTCCTTCTCCTCCTCCTCCTCCTCCTTCTTCTTCTTTCTTCTCCTCCTCCTCCTCCTTCTTCTTTCTTCTCCTCCTTCTCCTTCTTTTTTTTCCTTTGGCTGAACAGTAAACCCTGCAACTGTATCAGCACACCGTAAAAGCAAACCATCTACTTTGTATGCATTAAAACCCGCAGACAGGAACGACTCTGGGGCGTTATCACGGCGCCTTCAGGGAGTGGGATTAGGGGCTCTTACAAGTCGGGCAATTTTCCCCCCCTAGCTATGTACATTTCCCCCCATAACTTTCTTTTCCTGATTCTTTCCCACGTGTGTTACTCTTGTAAACTAAGGGAAACGAAAGGCTGGAGAGGGGCCCCGGGGCCCCGAGGGGGTGTGGGGTACGAGCGGGTGCTGACTCAAGAGACAGTTTCACGAGGTGCCACGGCCACAAACCTGAGTGTGACTCTGATTCTCTCCAGGGGCTCGGGGACTTGGGGGGCTCGCCGCTGGCACCTGGGAGGGCAGACGCCCCCTGCTGCCCCTTGCATGGCTCTCTAGAACCTTCTGGCTCGGCAGCCCTGAATGTACTCTACTCTCAGCGAGCAAGAGGGGCCTCTTCCCTTTCTAGTGCTCTAAGGGGAAGAGGCACGGCTGTGTGTGTGTGTATGTGTGTGTGTGTGGGGGGGGTGGACATCACCCCACGGGATGTCTGGGTCCTTCCTGCCCCAGGAACGCTGGGTCCAAGAGGGAGAGGGTGGGAGAAGGAGGGTCTAGAAGCGCAGACAGGGGCCAGAGCAATAGCACAGTGCACACCTGACCCCGGTTCGATCCCCAGCACCCTGAGGATCCCCTGAGCACCGTCGGGAGTCATTCCCCGAGTGCAGAGCCAGGAGTAGACCCTGAGCATCGCCGGGTGTGGCCCCCACACAGAATATAAACCAAACAGACGAAAAGAGAAATGCAGACAGTTCTGACCCTCGGCGAAGACTGGGGGAAGCGGGCAGGGAGGGGGTGAGCTTCCTGCTGGGTGGGGGAAGGGACCCAACCCGGGGAGAGAGCAACGAGGCAGGTAGGGACAACTGGAACCCAGGCGATGGGCGGGCGGTGGAGACAGCCGAGCTGAAGAGATGGAGGGACCCCTATGGGCAAGGGGCCACTTCGACGGCCACAGGCCCAGCGGCACAGCCTGCCGGGGACCCAAACGTGACCCACCTGGTCTGCAGCCGGGCAGCCCCGCTGCCTCCCGAGAGACCCACAGGCACTCCACCGCGGGGGGGGGGGGTGGCTGGCGCGGGTCGCCCTCCACTCGGGGTGGTGGCTCCTGGCAGCCGCACGCGGGGGCCAGTCAGTTCTGCAAAACACAGCTGGTGCCAGAGCCCTGAGCCTGCACCCGAGTGCTGTTCCGGGCCCCTCCCGGGTTTCAGAACAGGGCGGGGGATGGGAAACCTAGTTTCTGAGCCCCCGAGACACTCCCCTCGGGGTAATCTCAAATCCCCAGAGCCTGGTGGGGGGACGGCACATCCCCCCGCCCAGGAAGCAAAAGCAATGCCTCGGGGAACCGGATCCTTCTTCGCCGCCAGGATGTGGGGGGAAGCCGGGACAGAGCACCCAAGGGCCCTGGCTCCCACCAGCTCAGGCTACACCGATCATCCACACTGGGGACACTCGGACCCGGGCTCTGATGCAGTCCACAGACCACATCCAGCCTGCCCCGAGCCAAGGACGGCTTGACACCTTCAGGGATTCCAAGGATAAGCTTTAGCGGCCCGGAAACAGAACCTGCCGTGCAAACAGCCGTGCCCGTGCACTGTCCCGGGGGCACCACCTTCTTCTTACCCACTGTCAACGGAGGTGCCGGTGGCAGTAGCGGAGTCGAACAGGCATCAGGGCGACTGCAGGACAGACCCCTCCACCCCTATACTGGGCCTTTCTGGAAAGTGTGTGCGGACCCCTGGCTCCAAGGGCCTTGGGAGACAGCAGCTGGCTTTGAGGAGGAATTGGACCCTGAGCCATCCTTCTCGGCACCGACCGCTCAGGACCTCGCCAGCCTGCCGGCCAGGAAGCCCAAGTCCTTTGTGGATGGAGCGAGAACAACTCAGTCACCCCCAAGACAGAAAACCAGGAAGGAGATGGACAAGGATGTCACCCCAAGGATGGAGGAAAAGCAGAGAGGGGGAGTGCTGGAACTCCCAGCACAGCGGGAACAAGCAGGAGAAAGAGCGAAGAAGAGAGAAGAAATTGGGCGGGCGGCAAGGGGCCCGGTCCAGACCCTCACGAGCGATGGGTGAGTCCCCGGATAACTCACGGCACTCCAGCCCCCAGTCCTGGGCCCCACAGTGTGGCTGGGGTGGGCTGGAGAGAGCTCAGCGGATTCCAGGGTGGGCTTTGGAGACGAGAGACCCTGGCTCTACTCCCAGCAACGCTATGTTCCCTGAACTCTGCCTAGCACTTCGCCGACACAGGAATCTGAGGCTGGACCACTCAGCAGGGCTGAGATGGCATCTTCCTGGGTGCTGGCATGGCGGGGCGGGGGGGGGTGCTTTTCTGAGTGCCCACAGATCTCTGTCATCTGTGCTCACTTTTATTTCTATAAGGTCCACACCTGGCAGAGCGAGGGTGGGGCGTTTGCTGGGGCCTCTCCCAGCAGAGCTGTCCCGGCCTGGCCAGCGGAGCCTGAACCGGTGGTGGGGGCGACCAGGCTGGCCCTGGCCTGGTCAGCGCGGTGCGTCCAGAGGCAGCAGGGAGAGCCGGGCTGGGGAGATTGGATTTCCTGTTTTTGTTAATAGCTTTCTCCTGCTTCCCCCAGATAGAAAGCCAGTCACCCCGGGGATGTGACCTCGCCTCTCAATCACGGAAAAGAAGAAAATAAACGTCCAGAGAGATGAAAAACACAGGTTCCGTGGCCGGAGAGGCTGCCATGTGACAAGGCCACATCTTCATGGGAAAGATGAAAACTGCCGTGTAATCCTATTACGGATACTTCCATTAGTCACCAGGCCTCACCTTGGTAATCTGTTTCAATTCCAAGTCCTGTCAGTCCCCCAAACCCAATTTAGGAGGGACGGGAACGAAATTTAAGTTTGTGCCAATTCCTCCGACATGGCCAAAATCCTTCCCAGGTTCATCTGGGGTTCTATTTTCTTTTCTAAAGCTCTTAACTCCAGAGACCTCCCTTCCGACGTTCACCGGGTAATCTTGCACCCCCAGGCCTCCGTAAGCCCCCAGAGCACCGAGTTCCATCTGCAACGCTCTTAGCAGAGCTCGAGGGCTCAGGCCAAGCAAAGGTCTGGCCGCACCAAGAGCCAAGGTTGGTGTGTGCCAGGACGCGCGGGGAGGAGGGTGCGAGCTTGGGACACATGCAGCACTACAAGGCTTAGGGTTTCTAGAACATTCCCTCGATGCAGCTCAGGCCCATATCTTAGTCTTGGGTCAGGCCTACCCAGAGTGGATGTTGTCATCATGTCAGCCCTGCCACAGGTGTGTGTGTATGTGTGTGTTTGTGTATGTCTGTGTGTGTGCATGTGTGTGTATCTGTGTGTGCATATGCAAGTGTATGTATCTGTATATGTGCATGTGGAAGCATGTGCGTGTATGTGTACATGTCTGTGTGTATGTGCATGTGTATCTGTGTGTGCATGTGCAAGTGTATGCATGTGTGTATCTCTGTGTGTATCTGTGCGTACATGTGGAAGCATGTGCTTGTGTGTGTGCATGTGTATTTGTGTGTGCATGTGCAAGTGTGTGCATGTGTGTATCTGTGTGTGTGCACGTGGAAGCACGTGCTTGTGTGTGCGCATGTGTATATGTGTGTGCATGTGCAAGTGTGTGCATGTGTGTGTGTGTGTGTGTGCACTGTGCCTGCGGGGGAAGTTGGGGGGGAATCTCAAACCTGGAAGCCAACCTGGTGACCTGCCCCTGAGCCCTGACCCCTGAGCCCAGATGTTACCCCTCTCTGGCTACTCTTTCTGTTATTGGGCCACCCTGGCTGGTCGCCCTTACTATCTCTCCAACACAAATACAAGGTGTTTTTATTTTTCTGTGTGCTTTTGTGTGGAGCCACACCCGGAAGTTCCCGGGCCTTCCTCCTGGCTCTGTGCTCAGGGTCGCTCTGAACGTGGTGCAGGCAGTGGGACGGGGTCAATCATAGGCAAGGCAATCACCTTGACCTCTGTATGGCCCCCCTGCCCCTCCCTGGCTGTTTTCAGGGGTCTCCCAACCTCTGGCTGGGTTGTATCTCGCACCCAGGGCACCCTAAGAAAGTAACCACACTTCGGGGAGCCTGCTTTGGGCTGGATGTCTGAGTCCCATCCCAGGTCCCCCCGATGTTGAACCCTGATCCCCAGTGGGGGGTGTTAGGAGGAAGCTGGCCTCTGGGAGGGGCCAGCTGGGGAGGATGTGGTCTCAGGAGGAGGACTCCTGTCCTTCCAAAGAGACCCCCCCTGCACTCCAGAACCCTCCAGCCCCATGAGGTGACCAAGAACCAGTGGGGCTCCCCAGACACACCACTGGGCTCCCCGACCTCCAGCCTGATGGTTTGCCCACTGGGAGAAATAAATACCTGCTGTGGAAAAGCCGCCCCCAGGCACGCTCTGCACGTGGGGCCCCAGGCCTGACCCCTGGCTCTGCAGGGTCCCCCCCCGCCCCCCCCCCCAGGAGCGGCCCTCCAAACAAAACGAGAACAAAACCAACCAGTGCTCGGGATTTCACTGAAGCAGCCCCGTGGACGACTCCAGGGCCTGAGTCGAAAACTGGTGCTGAGGAACAGCTGTCCCTCTCAGCGTCGCTGAGAACATTCTAGAACATGATGGATGCACCCCGTGCCGGGCCCCATGCCCAGCACGCAGCAGTGGCAGGAGCTACCCTCTCTGCTATGCCCCTACCCTCCCTTCTCAGGCCCAGGGATGAAGCCTCTGCTCCCGCCATGGGTATCTGTCCAGAGTTGGTGTCTTTCCCCCTTGACCACGCTCAAGACCATCCCTCCCTCACTCCCATTTCTTCCCAAATGTGTTCCGGGTGACAGCCCGCCTCACCTCCCTGGCTTCTCCCTGCAACCCTCACGCCCCCTCGGTTTCGACCCTTCCTGGTGGAACGGCGGCCACAGTTCCTGTCCCCCGCCGGAGAGGGGCACGCGTGAACGAACACACGAAGGATAACAAAGACATTTCCGAAACCTTCGACTGAGGGACGCCCGTTCCGAGCATCTGTGATGAGAAGAAAACCCGTCAGCGCCGACGGGCCCGCCAACGTACCGGGCCAAGAAAACATCATCTCTGTCAAAATTAGGACCTAAATGTCAAGACTCCCAGATGCAATTTCAGGCATTATCTCAACGAGGCACCCTGGAAGAATTAGGCTATGGATTTTATTGCTTTTTCCATATTATATGTTAACACTCTGTTTGGCAGCCTGGAAATGATATTTCTCTCTCTCCAATATCATCCCTTTCCATTTAGCAAACATTGATGGTTTTTTTTTTTCCTTTTCCCCCTTCCTGGAGCTGTCAGTTTGAGGGTGCGATTTCTATCTGGCAGGGAGCATGCGCACTCGGAGCTTCAGAAATGCCTTCCTCCGTGGTGAGGCGCGGCGGGGAGGGGGTTGGGATGGCCCCGTGCTGTCCAGAAGTGGGACTGGTCTCCTTCAGAGGCCTCTCACAAGGGGCTGAGTCCACGTGGGGCCCAGGAAGGAGGGTCGCCGAGACACCCACTGGGATTTTTCTCCCTGGTGGCGTGGAAGTTGGCTGGTGGCCCAGAAGAGCAAGCACGGGTGTCCGAGCGGCCAGCAGACCTGGGCACGACCCAGCCGAGTCACCCGGACACACTGCCTGACCTCTCTGTGCTGTTGAGCGTGGTCAGCAAGGCCAGTGTAACACCACTGCCCCTGCCAGTTTCAGGAGACATACCGGGCGTGACACGGCATGGTTGGTTCCTGCCTTGTGGTCCTGAGAACACGCCGGGAAGGGCCTGGTCCTGCTGTGCTGGACTCACGGGCTGGACTGTCCCCCCAAGGGGAAGCACAGTGAGATGCACGAGCACCCCTCCCCCCACGGCCCCTGGATGCAGCCACCCAGGTGTGCAATGATACAGCAGGTGAGGACCCGGGGAACTGCCTCCTGGGTCCCAGAGACGGGGTGCCTGGTAAGGCCCTTCTAGTCCAATGGAGGAGGCAGGCGTGTCATCCCCCTCCCCCAGTTCAGGCCACATGGTCAAGGCTGGCCCTGGGGGGTGGAGGAGAGAGAAGCTGGGGGCAGGGAGGGCTCCTGTGGGGGTGCTGTTTAGACATCACCCCAGCATCACCGCAGACTGGGGGCTCAGGGAAGGCAAAGAGCTCCTCTTCAGCAGTGCCCCTCCCGTGAACCCCAGTGGTCACCCGGGAGCTGTCCTCTCCCCGCCCCCTCCCCACCTGCACCCCCCCTATGGGGGATGCATTTCCTGACATCTGTTGCTTGCACCTCCTCTGCCCCTCCTACGAGAATTTTCCACGGCAGAATGACAAAGGCTTAGCCCCTGGCCCCTGCCCAGTGCTGCCCTGGCCTCAACGGGTGGCCGGAAGTGAGCTCAAGAGGTGACCGGAAGTGAGCCCAAGACTGCTGTTGGCGGCAATGAGGCCCACGAGGATGTGCCGGGAGGAGGGTGTCCATGCAGTGACCACTCCCACCCTCCCACACACAAACACACACACACACACACACACACACACACACACACACACACGACTTGGGAGGTGCAGTGTAGGGGGAAGGCACAGTCAGGACCCCCTCCTCCATTCTAGAGGGGGTGAGGCTGGCCCGTCGTCAGGCCGGTAAAGCAGGTTGAAGCACAGCAGGGCTGAACTCAGCCGGCAGAAACGCTTTACTGGAAACGGCTCTGGGCCAGGGCTCGGCTGCCCATTTTACAGATGAGGAAGCCGAGGCTCACAGAGTCTAAAGGACCGGCCTGGGTCCGCTGAGCACTGGGAGTGGAGGACTGACTTTGTTCAGCCCAAGTCCAGATGCCTTCTTAAGAGAAAGGCACGGGCTGCCGCTGAGACATCTAAACAAAGTCCCGCTTTCTGCCTCTGGTCGGGGGAAGTGTCCAGGCACTTGTCTGTTTTTTGTTTTTTTGTTTGCTTTTTGGGTCACACTCGGCGATGCTCAGGGGTTCCTCCTGGCCCTGCACTCAGGAATGACTCCTGGCGGTGCTCGGGGGACCCTATGGGATGCTGGGGATCGAACCCAGGTCGGCTGCATGCAAGGCAAACGCCCTCCCCACTGTGCTATCCGGCCCCAGGCACTTGGTTTTGACGTGTCCCTGTAGGACCTTCTCGCTAGGGCCGACAGGAAGCTCCTAGCCAGCCTGGAAGCCATGGGCTCCTGAGCTCCAGATCACGGCGGGAGGCCCCGGGGGGTTATGGCGCTGAGAGGAGGGACCAGCCCGTGGCAGTCCCCACGCAGACAGTGACCCCGGGGCACTCTGAGAGCTGCAGGGTGCTTGGAAGCGGGTTAAACCAGCCCCCCCCCCCCAGGGTTGACTTGCTGATTTGCTTAGCAAACATTTTCTCTGTAAATAATGAATAAGTAAACTCCTGCCTGCCGCTGATAAATTATTATGAGCCGGGAGTTAATGAGGTGGAAAGCAGGCAGGGACGGCCTTGCCGTGGCGAGGGCCCCCCACCCCACGGCTGCCTTTGGAAACACGGTGCCACACTGCCTCCGAGCCTCCGACACCGGCCCCTCTCCTGCCGGCCGACGGCCCAGGTCCACCCTCTGACCCTTTTTTGTTTGTTTGTTCTGGGCCAGGGTCTCCGCCTCGGGGCTCGAGAAATGCAGGAAGTTCCACCGCATTAGAAGTGCAGGGGAGTCGTAAGGGGGTGGAGAGGATGTGGATTCTTCTGGAAGGTCCCCAGCCTTCTGCCGCGGGAGGTGTCTTGTCTCGTCTGGAAGGCATCCTGTGTCCAGTCCCACTCGACGGGGCCTGCTGATGTGTCTGTCCATCGATGGATGCTTCTGGGGACTTGCTTTGGGCTCTCATCCGCCAATACCAGAAAGATGCTGACCGCGGCCTCCCCCCGACCAACCTGCCACCGGGCCTGGCCTCAAGGGGTTTTGTTGTCACCCACAAACTCATTTATGTCTCAGGAGGAAGTATATTCCCAGCACCGGGCCGCTCGCCATGGACATCAGGCTGCCCCATCGGTTGCTTTTTTTTTTTTTTTGCTTTTTGGGTCACACCCAGCGATGCACAGGGGCTACTCCTCCTGGCTCTGCACTCAGGAATTACCCCTGGTGGTGCTCAGGGGACCCTATAGGATGCTGGGAATCGAACCCAGGTCGGCCACGTGCAAGGCAAACGCCCTCCCCGCTGTGCAATCGCTCCAGCCCCATCGGTTGCTTTTGAAAAAGAGATGGAGAGAGGAATTGAGAGCCAGCGGGGAGGAGAGAGGGGTTAGGAAGTCGGAGGGGAGGTGAGCGAACGGGACAGGGAGTGGAGGCGGGGGCAAGGTGCCGAGGAGGTGAGCACGGGGCGGAAGGAAGGGAGGATGGAAGGAGGGAGGGACGGACAGGTTGCCGGGTGAGTGAGTAAGTGGGATTGATGGACAAGGGAAAGCAAACAGGAGGGAGGGAGGGACGAGAGATGGAGGGGTGTCGGGCCAGATGGTGGGACCATGATGCGGGGTGTGGTGGGGGGTGTAAGAGAGGAGGAGGAACAGATGTGCCGGATGGGGTAGACCGATGGGGGGGAGGGCTGGAGAGGCCGGCGGGCTGGCGGGACTGATTCGATGGGGAGACGGCAGGACCGTGTAGGCAGGTGGCCATCACGCTCCTCGAAGGGTTCGGCCTAACCCAGGCCAGTGTGGAAAGAGAGGAGAAGGGGTCCGGGTAAGAATTACGATCGTTCCACACACCAGGAGACCGAGAGGGAGGGAGGCTCGAGGCTTAAGGTCAACCTGCAGCAGAGGAAAACCTGACCCGGCTCCCTCCGCACCCCTCACTCCAAGCTGCATCCGGGCCTCCGGGTGCCTTGGAAACGGCATCAGTTGTTTGTGTCAAATGCAGGAGCAGGGGGGTGACAGGAGGCCCAGGGACAGCCTAGGACAGAAACTGAGGGCAGGACGAGAAAGGAAGGCGCGGGGGGTGGGGGGGGGGGAGAGAGAGAGTGAGAGAGAGACAAAGAGAGACAAAGACAGAGACAGAGAGAGACAGAGAGACAGAGAGACAGAGACAGAGAGAGACAAAGACAGAGACAGAGAGACAGAGACAGAGAGAGACAAAGACAGAGACAGAGAGAGACAGAGAGACAGAGAGACAAAGACAGAGAGAGACAGAGAGACAGAGAGACAGAGAGACAAAGACAGACAGAGTGAGAGACAGACAGAGAGACAGAGATAGACAAAGACAGAGACAGAGAGAGACAGAGAGACAGACAGAGACAAAGACAGAGATAGAGAGAGACAGAGAGACAGACAGAGACAAAAACAGAGACAGAGAGAGACAGAGAGACAGGGACAGGCAGAGATAGACAGAGAGTGACAGAGAGAGGAGAGAGCTGAGGTCTTGTAGGAGGGGGGATAGAGGGCCACTGAGCCCGAGAAGCCACAGGTGACTGACGAGGCGGGAGAGGCACCAGTTTCCCCGCCAGCTCAGATGCCCCCCGAGACACTGAGCTCAGCGCGGAGCCAGACCCCGGGGGACGGGGCGGCCACGGCAGTTCCAGGAGTCTGCAAACACCCCCGAGGGCTCCGCTGAGAAGCCCTCCTCCCTGCGGGTGCCCGGGCACAGCCCTCCGCCGCGGGGACACTCTGGACGGGGCTCTGTCCCTGCCACCCGCTCCCTGCACGCCGCCCCTCCAAGAGGCGGGAGCCTCTTTGGAAGACGACTCGGAGACAGACCGCTCGACCCAGTGCAGAAGCAACTTCTCAGCCCCAAGACTCTGCTTCCGTCGAAGGGACGATGGCCAGACGGGGGGCGGGCCACCAGCAAGTGACGGTTCCGGGGGGCCGTGGTCCCGGAAACCACAGAACGGCCGGAGCCCCGAGCGGGGGTGCCGGTGGCAGGTCCCCTTGGTGGCAGGTTCACCTGGGAGCCCTGGTCCCCGACTCCTGCCTCCGAACAAGACAACTTCCCTCGCCAGCGGGAGCTTCCAGCCGGCAGCGTTGCCGACAGTGACAGTTCAAATCCCGGCTCCTTCGTGACAGAAGAACCAGCGTCCCCCGGCCCGTCAGAGAGCTTAGAATCCCGGGCTTGTCACTTGCATTTGGGGACCGATTGTGACTAGTCCTCTGAACATGTGACTTTAACTCCTTGCTTCTCTAGTCCTGGTCTCTTTATGGGCTCTCTGGAGCCCCACCGCACCATCTCCACCCCAGGGGAAGTCACAGTGAACCCCATTTCACAACGGGGAACACTACGGGCCGGAGAGGGAGAAAGGACCCACCCGGACTCCACCACCCGCAAGCGGCAAGGCTGGATCGTTTCCGAGGAGCCTCGAACCCCCTGATGGAAGCCCCCTTCCCGCTGTCAAGGCATCGCCCACTTAAAACAGTTCCCGTGATAAATTCCCCACTGTGAATCTCAGCGACTTGAAACTCCTTAAGCCACCTCGTTCCCTCTTGCAAACACAAGTGTCACATTCACGTCACCTCCCGCCAGTGCCCAGTAGCCACAGCCGTGCCAACCTCGCCAACCGAGCACTGAGTTCTCAGTGCCTGTCTGTACGGATGCACTGCATCCTGCCGGGAGTTGAGGGGCTATGTTCTCTGCTGGGTAAAGACAGCACATGAGGTTCGGAAAGGCCAAAGGGTCGGCAACACAGGAGAAAAAAAAATTTCCTGCCTCACCCAGTCTGTGCCAGGGTCCAAGCACCCAGATGCGGACAACTGGTAAACCAAGCATTCCCCCCCGCACCCCGGGCTGTTGGGTGACTGTGCATTTCCGGACGGCGGTGGACACCCGAAGAAGCCTGACTCTGACCAGCAAGAACCGTCTGTTGTTCAGTTTCCCTGACTAGGGGGAGGGAAAATTCCCGTAAGTCTCACTCTGAACCCCAGGGTAAGGGAGGTGGAAAGACTGTGACAGTGATCTATGGCACGGTGCTCAGGAGGGCTTGGACGATGGCCCGCGGGGACACGGGGCACAATTTCTGTCTCTGAGATGACGCAGCAGAGCCAGGGGTCAAGGCTCAAGATAGGGGGTCACAGTGGCCAGTCGTGCCCTTCCTGCACACCCCACGGTGTCAACATGAACCGCCTCGCCCCCCGCCACCCCACCCCTGCCCCAGGTCCCTGCTCTGTGAGACAGGGGTGAGGCTGGGGGAGAAGGCGTAGGAGAGGAAGCACAGAACTTTCAACACAGAAGCTTGCACTGTAGCAGACGCTCAGCCAACGTGAGCCCGTGAGACCGAGTCCCCGGGCCACTGTCCACCAAAGCCTGGGGTCCTAGTAAGTGCTCAAGCAAGGTGCCACCACCTTTTTGGTCTGAAAGGATAGTGGTGGTTGGAGATGGTGCAAAGGGACTGGGGCAGATACCTTGGAAAAAGTGGAGGGTTTTGTTTTGAGTTTTCGGTGCTGTGGTTTATAACTGACGTCAGGGTTTCTTGCATGCAATGTTTCAGCCCCACAGTTTCCACATGAGTCTCCACTTTCCCCCACCATAGTCTCTGGGGGTCCCCACGTCCACCCCTCAACCCGCCTTCTCCACACTCGTCGTCCCCCTCCGCAGTGGCTCGGTTCTGGAGCCCCATCCTCAGGTCCTGTTGCCTTCGGCCGTTTGTCATTTCCTCACCAAGTTTCTTTATCAGGGCCAGAAGTTTTGTATGTGGGAGCCCCGACTTACTCCCCAGAACCCCCGGCCCCCAGCACCCTAAAGTTGGTTCCAAGACAGTGCAAAAGGGTCCATGAGCAGCTCTGAAAACCGTCCTGGGCTGTGCCCAGAGACGACCAGGGGCGGGGGGCTCACGCCCAGCTCAGGAGAGCCACACGGCCGCGCTGACGCACCCCAGCTCCCTCCTGCAGGGCCGTGTCTGTTCCCGAGAACGGACATTCCTCGCCGCCTCAGAGCCCCACCGAGGACCGCCACTCGCTCCGCCTCGCCCCACTGCCCCCTGCACCCTCGCTCTAGCCGGACGCACCCAGGGACACAGGCCCGGCTGCCACGCGCCCCTGGGCAGGGGGTGAGGAAAACGGGCAAATCCACAGGAACCAGGGGCCAGTCCCAGGCGAGCGTCTCGAGCGCCGTGGCTGAGCCCGAAAGATGCAGCGTCTTGGGCTCTCTCGGGGGGCTGCTGGCTCAAACCCGGCGTCAGTCTGAGCACCCTGGGGTCCTGATGTGCACTGAAGTCCGGGAAATGCTGCCCCAGCCCCCCATCCCTCCGAGACACCTACTACCTCCCCAGCAGGGGGCTCCCCATTTTCTAGCTCTGGTCTCGGACCCGTCTCCAAGTGCGGGACCAAACCTGCCTCCGCGGGCTCAGAGACACCCACGTGCAACATGGCAAACTCTCAGGCTTGCGCCTGCCGCCCCCTGAACCGGGTGCAGGTCCCTGGCCCCGGGTGAGTGTCTCTGAACTCACAATGCTCCCTCCCTTCCCCCTCCCTGGTCATATCCCCCTCCCTCCCTCCTCTCCCCTTCCAGGTCAAACAGCAGAGCACTGTGGCATGAGGGTAGGGGGGTTCCAGATATCCCAAGGGTGAAAAGGGCCAACACTGAAATGCGAGGTTCTCTTTATTTTTTTAATTTATTTTTATTTTTGCTTTTTGGGTCATACCTGGAGATGCACAGTTACTCCTGGCTCTGCACTCAGGAATTAGCCCTGGCGGTGCTCAGGGGACCCTATGGGATGCTGGGAATCGAACCTGGGTCGGCTGCGAGCAAGGCAAATGCCCTTCCCTCTGGGCTATCGCTCCAGCCCCTGGGATTCTCTTTAAAGCCAACCTCTCTTGAGATTTCAGCAGTTCCCAGAGAGCCCACGGGGGATCGGGTCCCGTCCTTGGGGCGAGGGGCCCGGAGAATCTCTCTCCATCTCCCCCTCCCCACCTCTCCCATTTCTCCTCCTGCCAAGACAAACTCTCTGTCCTTGTCCCCCCAGCCCTCGAAGGAAGATATACGCGTCCAGTGCACCCCTCAGTGCCCCTATTGACTTTCCTCTTGCCAGTCATTATCAAGATTTATCTGTCCTCCTGGCTTCCCATTGATCGAGGAAGGCAGTATTCCCAGCGGTCAATCAATCCTGATCGACTCCATGACAAAGAGTCAATATCTATTTATTATCTGATGCATGGGCTTAATTACCTTAAACATGGGGCCGAGGGTGAGCAGGGCGCAGGCAGCGACGCCCGGACCGAGAATCCGTCAGACGGAGCCTGGGGCCCCGCAGGTCCTCCGGGCCGAGGACGCACGCCAGCGCCAGCCCGACACCTCCCAGCCACACTGGTCCACACTCGGGCCTGGATCAGGCGGTCTCGGGTTCGAATCCTGCCTCTTCCTGGGTTCGGGCCTGGGGGCAGGAGTTTTGTCTCTCTCCCTGCCCGCAGCCAGGGAGAGGGGGCAGTTCCAAGGGCTGACGGAAAGGGTTCGAAAGACAGAAAACCCAGTTCTGCGGGTTCTGTTATGTCCTCACTCCCTTTCTCGCCAAGAAACTTAGTTTCTTCACTAAGGACAGGCACTTGTTGCAGTCTCACCAGGAAAAGCCCCCCTCCCCGCCCCAGGGACCCCTTAACTCCCGCGTGCCAATGTGCTAAGGTCCTTCTGGTTTCTACTGATTTCTAGAATGTGGGTTAGGGACCCGATGTTGCCCCTTGCCCCTCTGAAATGCTGTGCGTGTGCGTGCGTGCGTGCGTGTGTGCGTGTGTGTGCGTGTGTGTGCGTGTGTGTGTGTGTGTGTGTGTGTATGCACGTGCTGAGGGTGCACTGGGTCTCTGCAAACAGTGACAGCCTCTGGTACGGCTGACGGCCACTGTTGCTGTCCCCTCGGGCTGTCGCCTGAACTGCCCTGGGCATGGGGCACTCAGTCTGGCGCTGGCTCTGGTCAGGGCTATTGCCAGCGTCCACTATTCTCGGAGGAGGTGGCCCGGGAGGGACCCTGCTGCGGCCTTGTCAGAAAGGGGTGGTCCTGGTGGCTCTTCTAAAAAGCAGCCTTGGGAGGACCCCCTAACCCCTGCTGAAATCCTTGGTGGACCCGCCACTTGACGGGTCACCTTAGAGCCGAATTCTTTAAGAGCCAAACTATGGGAGCTGAATCCTATGGCTGAGCTCATAAAGGGCATCAGTAGTGTCCCCGGCGGTCCCTGGCTCTTCCTCTCCTAGGCCCTTGGCTCCACTTTCGGCCCCCTGCCCTTTGCACATGCTCTTCTCCACTTTTTGAAAGGCCAGCGTCCCCTTGGCCACCTGGTTAGATAAGGGCTCCACCGTGGTCCCCGCCAGCCCCTTGAGCAGAGGTGACCGCACCATTTCAGAACCACCCTCTTGCAATGCTGCTGAGAGTGCCACGGGGTGGGGACAGGGCCACTCCCGGGCCATTCTCCAGACTTGCCTCGTACTAAACACCTGGGACAAAGGGCCCATGTCCGACTGGTCAGATGGCTTGTCCCGTACGTCCACGTGCCCTGTGGCTGCCCCTGCCCCCCACCCGGGTCCCGCAGCTTCCCACAGCCCGTGCACGGCCAGCTGACCCAGGCTGCGAGAGCACGCGAGGACGGGCCCTCGAGGCGTCCACTCTAGGAGCGTCCCAGAGCCACGGTCAGCGCTCTGGGGAAGAGGGGAAATGTAGACGGGGCCGGGAGCAAAGGTGTGTCGGAACAAAGGCATCGGGGCGCGCTGGGTGGGGGGACGCGGCCCCCGCAGTGAAAGCCGAGTGTGGAGATGGGCAAGGAGGCAGGGGTGGGGCGGGGGGAGTTGCTCTGGATGAGTCCAGGATGCCACATCCCTCGGGTGGCCCCCACCACCTGCTGCCGGGGCCCCTGGGCGGGGTGGCCCTCCCTCGCCCTCCCCTGCCGGGCCACCCAGCGCTCTGGCTGGGGTGCCCCCTCCCCCGCCCCCCGCGTGACCTCGCCTCCACTGAAGCCTGCAGTTTCCATCACCAGTCGGCACCGATGACTCACACGCGGTTATTTCCAGCCCAACCTTTCATCAGCGCTTGACACGGTAGATCCAGTTCCCGGTTCCCCGTGGCCTCCTGGACGGCTGCTGGGGGCCTGGGGAGGCTGTCACTCGGCCAGCGTCCCAGTGAGGGGCAGGGCCGGGACCTGAATGGAGCCCGCCCCCTCGCCGCAGCTGGTATTTTAGCAAATCTCAAACCCCAACGGGCCGGGGTGCCCAGGAGGCTGGGGCGCAGAAGGGAAAGCAAAGCAGGCCCGCTCCCCTCCCTGCCTCGCCCCTGGCGTGAGCACAGCATCCCGTTACTATAGCAACCGGGAGCTACCGAGGCGCCCAGCCTGGCCAGGGACAGGAGCCACGACGCTGGATAGCTTTTGCCACATCCGAGCCCGCTCGACCGTATCACTATCTTGCATGAGGGATAAACACAACACAACACACACACACACACACACACACACACACACGGACCCAACAAGCGTGTTCAGGAATAGTTTCCACTTAACTGTTTAAGAGGAGATAAAAGGGACCAACGAAATAGGGTCACGTGAGCACTTCTTCCTGGGGAGAGGACCTGGGCACTCACGGGGATTCGGTCAGAAACGTCCACTGGGGGTGATGACAGGGGCAGGAAGTGGGCTCTCGTGACAAGTTTCTCACTGTGTTGAGGCTTTTTCGTGAGGGCTCCCGATCCCGACAAACACACATCTGCTCGGACAGACCCTCGAGGTGCCCGGGGGTCTCTGCGGCCGGAGACAAGTGTGTATTGTGGGTGGGTAGGGGGACCCCCCACATCTTTTTTTGACAGCCCCCCCCCGCATCTTTCTTTCTTGCTGGTTCTCATTTTCAACAGCCAACACGCGAGCACTCGTGTCACGGGACACCGTGAGGCCTGCCGGCTCGGGACCGGGGACGGGGAGGCGGGCCGAGGTCTCCCGTCCCTGAGCCGCTGACCGCCCCGCGCAGGCATGCATGCGCCTTGGACCCTGGCGCTGCTAATAATAATAATGATAATGAGGCGGCACATTTATAGCGCTTCCTTCCCTTCCTTCCCCACATCCCGCGCTTTACATTCCAGCACAATTAAAGGCAGTCGCAGACAAAAAACCTTTTCAGCTGTGCTGCATAAAGGGAAAGCGATTCAGCTTTCCGTGCATAAAAGCCAGCCCAAGGCACCAGGGTGGGGGAGGGGCTGTCATGCGCGAGGCCCCCCTCTGCCCCCCCCAACTCATGTGTTATATTTAGGACAATCAAACTGCCCTGAAAGAGAAAACCCCCCACCCCAACCAGAGAGTGAGGGACAAGGCGCGCGCGAGCTGGTCCCGGCTTTGCGGGCGTCCGAGCAGGAGGCCGGGTTCCCCGTGGGGTCTCTCCGGGGTGGCGGGTGGTGAGTGGGGCGGGCGGAGACCCGCGGGCGCGGTGGTGGGCAGCAGAGACCGATCTGGGCTTGCAAAGACTCATCCACAAAGCGGCTCTCTGAGAGTGCTCAGGCTCCAGATGCGAGTGAGGCCCCCCTGGGATTTCAGGACCACCTGCCCGTGGGTGCCAAGGGATGGGGGGAGGGACGGGAAGCAGGCGGGTGCGACATATCTCCTGGGACCACCAAGTCGCCCTTGGCCACAGGCACCCAGAGAAGGAAGGGGTGGCTGCCACGTGCCTTCTGGGGAGCAGAGGGGACGTCCCTGTGAGCGGTCCCTGTGTAAGGCCCCGGCCTGACTGCCCCCGGGCTCAGCCAGGTCCTTCCCACCCTGATCCCTGGGCCACAGCTGCCGCCCACCCCCACCCCCCGTCTTCGACTGCCCCCTCTCTTCCGGCAGGGACCCTGCTCCTTCTAGCCCCTTCCCGCCAGGCTCCCTGCCTGTCTGCTCGGCCAGCTCCTTCCCCTGACCACCTGCCGGGGCCTCAGCTCAATCGCCGCGGCCCCCCCCCCCAACCCTGGCCACCTCTCAGGCTCCCTCCCGCTGGCCCCAAACATCCCCTGCACCAGTCCCCGGTGTCCCAGCACTTAGCAGGAGATGAACCCACCCCTGCCTGCTCTTCTCTGACACGGAGGGTCTTACAGCCTGGGTGGGGGTGGTGGGGGGCAGTGTTCTGTGCAGCCGGCTCCCCTCAACCTCCGGGGGGCCTGTGAGAGAGCTCACAGAGCACTGTAGGGAGACCACCAGTGCTCAAGAGGCACATGTGTGCGTGAGCGGGACTTTCCCAAGGGGTGCACGTCCCTGGCGGCAGGAGAGGGTCAGGTGGCCCCGACAGGAAGCAGGAAATGGCTTCTTTAAGGCTGGCCATCCGAGCCGGGCACACGTTCCTGGAGGTGCCACAGACAGCTGGGCCCCCCTTCCCCCTTCCCCCGGACTTCTGGTCTGGAAGAATGGGCCACATATATGGCCTTTGCTCGGGGGAGGGTGTAAAAATGTGCATTTCCAGCAAATTCCCAGGTGAGGTCCAGTCAGGCCTGGTGACTAAGCACGGGTTTGTCTAACACGGGGATGGTAGGAAAGTATTTCAGAATTGCCGGGGGGGGGGCGGGGCAGGGGGCACCATGCCGCAGACACCCTGCGTGGATCACATCATGGGAATGAGTGCTTTTCCCGGAAAGAGGGGAGAGAATGCGTAAGACAGAAATGTAAATTAACAGGTCTATGCGGTGTGTGTGTGTGTGTGTGTGTGTGTGTGTGTGTGTGTGTCGGGGGCCCCAGAGGAATTTCTAGGGTGTTGCCAAAGTGCACAACTACCAGGCAAAAAATATGACACTCAGTTCTAACAAAGTGGTTCTAACTTACAGAGGTGCACGGAATTCTCGGAGACATCAACTGGGTCCCAACCACCCCACCTGCCTTCCAGGTGATTCTGCGATACTCAAAAGGGGAGAAGACCCCCGATGACCCCCCGCCTGCCCACAGGTAGCGAATAGTCTAGAGGGATGCGGTCAGCCTGAGGCTGAGCCCCAAAGATCTACAGGTTCGTGTTCCTGGGCGCTGAATCCCAGGGGACTCCTGCGGCCAAGGACACTTTAGCTGTCCCTTGAAAAGGCCCATCGGCCTGGACCGCAAGGAAGCGTCCCGATGCGGTCACTGTTATCCTCAGGAGCACGGGCTGCGACACAGAAGGACTGTCTGTGCCAGTGAAAGCGAGAGGCAGCAGCGCTGGCCACACTCGGGCTGACGGGTGTGAGGAAGTGGCCCCGGCTAGGACCCGCTCCACGCTTGGCGCGGGTTGTTTCCAGAGAGTAAGTTGTCGCCCCTTTGTGACACCAGCTCCGGGGAAAACCAAAGGCTGGGAACCCCGTCGTGCTCCCCAGCTCTAATGTGGGGACCCTGGGAGGGTCCCACTTTGGGACGTACCGGGCTGTTCTAGGCTATTTGCAGAGGACTCAAGACCTGGTTCAAGCCGGAAGGATGCTTCAAGGCGCGTGGGTGCCTGCCTGATCATTTTCCAGACAGGGAAACTGAGGCCGAGGAAGCGCTGCCGCCCGCTGGTCAAGCAAATTTGGGGAGCTTTCATTCAACTGTACCAGCTTTCAATTTCTCTCCCGGGGATTTGGAAAATGCTGGATTCTGCCGCCTGTCGACAGATAATCTTAGAATGACCCAATCCTGACGACGACTGAGCAATCCTGCTGCTAAAACGGCATCTGTAGCTACAAACCTGTGGGTACCGGCTGGTTATTTTCTCGTTCCCCAAGCGCCCGACACGTGGCCCTACCAGGAGCTAGTCCTAGAAACACAAGTTAACTTCGACGATAATTACTCGGCAATTGGCTAGAACACGCCATCACGAATGTCTCCAGAATATGTCAGGTAATTATCTGGTCTTATGTTCCCTGTAAAATCAATCCAGGATCCAAAAACGGTTCCCGTTGGTTGGCCCTCTCCCAACCGTCCACCTCCCGCCAGCCAACTGTGCGAACGCGAGTGATTAATCCAATTACTCAAATGTTGAACGTTCGGAGAAGAAACCGGGCTGGCCACGAGTGGAGGGCGCTCAGCGGGAGCGGGGCGCACCCGGGCCGCTCCCCCCAGGATAACGACATAATGACACCCTCAGAGGGGATAAATGCCACTTCTTTGGGCCTCATCCGGCTTCTCCACACAAAATACCCAAACACTTCAGAGACCAATTACGTGTCCCAACGCGGCGGCGGCGTCTTTATGGAGGCACCGGGAGAACGCGGCGCTATTTGTGAAATGAGTGGGCGGTTATGGCACCGGGGGCCGCGGGGGGCCTCGAGTCCCACCCGCATAGAAAAGACGAGGCTGCAGCTGGCCTGCGGGCGGGAGGCTCCGTTTCACGATGAGCGGCCGAGTCCCCCGATGCACCCGGCTGAATCCACCCACTTCCCCAAGTCAGAGGGCAGTACGGCAAGGGGGTCCTCAGGAGGGCCAGGCCAGTGGCGGTTGCGGACTTCAAATGTCTGATTTTGCGGGCATGAAAATGAGGGGGGGGGTTGGGGGCCAGAGCGGCAGGACAGCTGTCGATCCCCAGCATCCCATAGGGTCTCCCAAGCACCGTGAGGAGTGATTCCTGAGTGCAGAGCCAGGAGGAACCCCTGAGCATCGCCGGGTGCAACCCAAAAAGAGAAAGGAAGGAATAAAGAAAGAAAGAAAGAAAGAAAGAAAGAAAGAAAGAAAGAAAGAAAGAAAGAAAGAAAGAAAGAAAGAAAGAAAGAAAGAAAGAGGCTGGAGCGATACAACAGCGGGGAGGGCGTTTGCCTTGCATGCGGCTGACCCCGGTTCAATCCCTGGCATCCCACAGGGTCACCTGAGAACCACCAGGAGTAATTCCTGAGTGCAGAGCCAGGAGTAACCCCTGAGCATCACTGAGTGTGATCCAAAAAAGAAGAAAAAAACAGGAAGGAAGGAAGGAAGGAAGGAAGGAAGGAAGGAAGGAAGGAAGGAAGGAAGGAAGGAAGGAAGGAAGGAAGGAAGGAAGGAAGGGCGGGCCAGGACTAATCCCTGAGCATCGCTGAGTGTGACCCAAAAAAGAAAAAAAAACAGAAAGGAAGGGAGGAAGGAAGGAAGGAAGGAAGGAAGGAAGGAAGGAAGGAAGGAAGGAAGGAAGGAAGGAAGGAAGGAAGGAAGGAAGGGAGGGAGGAAGGGAGGAAGGAGAAAAGAAAGAGAGAGAGGGGGGTAGGGGTAGCTGGGGTCGAAGGTGAGGAACTGGGCAGAGACTGCAGGGCAGCAGACTGGCGGAAGCATGGGAAAGTGGTCCGAGTGGGCAAGAGACCAACGTCCCCCACTGCCTTGCCCGCCCGCCCCCTGTGGGCCTGAAGGCAGATGACCCAGGGCAGGTAGGAGCAGCAGGAGGCGCTGTGAGAGGGGCCCTCCCTGACTCCCCAGCGGGTGCTCCCTGTGTGTCTGCGTCCTTGTCCCGACACAGCCAGTATCCCCGCCCGGAAGGTCCCTCTCCATGACCTGCTCCGGCCCACGGATGCCGGTCAGCGCGCTCCTGGGAGGAGAGACACAGGCGAGACGGCGCACGAGAGGGCCCTGGGAACAGCCGGGTTTCACGCGAGGGGCCGGCGGGCACACGGAGGGGGGCGCAAGCCCACAAAGCCCCCGACCACCCCCTCTGAATGATAGCCAGCAGCCGTGTGAGCCTGCCCAGCCCGCACGCACCCCGCCATCTGGACACACAAACATCCAAGGACGCAGCTGCCCTGCCCGGCCCAGAGAAGACCACGGTCGTGGGACAGAGGAACGGAAACACTCTGGGCGGGTCTGGGACTTAGCAAGACCGGAGGGGTACACTCGCCCAATCAGAACAGACCAGAGGGGTACACTCGCCCAATCGGAACAGACCGGATGGGTACACTCGCCCAATCGGAACAGACCGGATGGGTACACTCGCCCAATCAGAACAGAACAGATGAGTACACTTGCCCAATCAGAACAGACCGGAGGGGTACACTCGCCCAATTAGAACAGACCGGAGGGGCACACTCGCCCAATCAGAACAGACCGGATGGGTACTCGCCCAATCAGAACAGACCCGCGCCCCAAGCAGGATCGGACGGATTACGGGGAGGTGGGCTCACCCCATCCTGGGCAGAGCTCGAGTCCCGTTTCTCACTCTGATTTCAGGAGGGTCCTCTCAGCTTTACGCCCGCACTTTTCCCATTCACCCGCTGGGTTCCGGGCAGGCCAGCATCGGCCTCGTCCACGGAGATGGACAGAAGCCGCTGCCTTCCACTCACCCAGGTCTCAGAACAGACCCCAGGGAAGAAGAGGGGGCCACACAGCTCTCTCCCACGCCCACAGCCCCCGCGCTGGCCCCGGCCCTGAGGCCAGGCCTGTGCACCAGCATCGCTGACCTGCGTTCAGCGTGGCAAGAAGGCTCCTGATTGGCAGCTGGCATCAGGACTTGAGCTGTGAAATAATGTATCAAAGGAGCATCGCCCAACTGCCCAGCTGAAGCTTCCTAAGATATTTCCCCGCCTGTGCCCCACATGATACTAGAAAAGCAGCAACTGCGGGTGGCCCTGGGGGCCTTTCTATGAGAAGCAGGCGACTAACCACTAAGCTTCCTCCCTGGCCCCCCCGCCGGAGCATGTAAGGGATCCACAGGCAAGTGCTACAAATGAGCTTTGGCAGCCTGCGAGACAACCAGACTCACATCCGCCAGCGCCTTAGGCGAGGGTGGCAGTCAAGGGTCCACGGGCCAGGTCCAGCCCATCAGCTGGCTTTAGAAACGAGGTGCCAGGAGCAGCGCGGGAGTGACACCTGGGGCTGCGAGCACCCTCGGGCAGCAGGGCCGAGTCCGCGCCGTGCTGGCTGGCTGCGGAGCTAAACATCCCTCCCACTGGCCCTTTAGGGGAAATCTGACCCACCCCCTTCCTTCCAACGGCAGGAACGCAGTGGGGGGGAGTGGAGACCCCGCTTCCCCGAGCCCCTGTCCTGCCCCACCCAGGGACAGGAAAGCGATTTTCTGGATTCCAAAAGTCTCAAGCCACATTAGCCGTGAAAAGCAGAGCCAGAGACGCCACGTGGCCCCTGCTGGGGGTCTGCAGGGCGGCTGGGCGGGGGCGGGGGCAGGGGGCGGGGGCGGGCCCACCGACCTGGTGATGATGGCCAGGTGGGGCGGGCTCATGCAGGCGCCCATGAAGAGCACCACGTTCTCGTGCCGCGTCTGCCGGTACGCCATCACCTCCCGCTTGAAGGCCTTGAGCTGCTCCTCGTTGTCCCGCTCGATGTCGATGAGCCGGATGGCCACCTCGCCGTGCCAGCGGCCGTGGTACACCTGCCCGAAGCGGCCCTTGCCGATGAGCTCGCCCACCTCCAGCTGCTCGAAGGGGATGTCCCACTCCTGCAGGAAGATGCTGGTCTGGCTGGCCTTGCGCGGGAAGCTGCGCGCCGACAGCAGGGACAGGTTCATCTCCTCGAAGTCGTCCTCCGACTCCTCCGCCTCCTCGTGGCCCTCCTCGTTCTGTTGGGGGGAGCGGACGGAGGTCGGCGTGGACCCTGACACAGCGCCCCCCCCCCCCCCCCCCCGCATGCCTGCAAGGCCTGGAGACGGGTGGGTTGGCTGGCGGGGAGGGGCCCTCTGAGCTCAGTTCTGTTGCTCGTGAGCACACTCACACACCCGTACACTTACGTGCACACACACGTACTCACATGCACTCACACGCACTCACATGCACACGTGCACTCACACATGCACTCATATACACAGGCACACATACTCGGGCACTCGTGCATGCATACACGCACACACACAAGCACGCACACTCATGCACACATGTATGTACTCACACATGCACTCACGCTCACAGGCACACATGGTCACATGCATTCACACACACAGGTACACAAGCACACACATAGACACATACACATGTACTCACACATGCACTCATATACATAGGCACACATACTCAGGCACTCATGCATGCACACACGCACACACACATGCATGCACACTCATGCACACATGTATGCACTCACGCTCACAGGCACACACAGTCACATGCATTCACACACACAGGTACACAAGCACACACATAGACACATACACACGTACTCACACGTGCGCTCGTACACAGGCACACACATGTACTCCTATGCACTCAAGCATGCACACACATACACTTACACACGTGCACTCACACATGCACTCATGTGTACACTCACACGCATGCACCCACGCGTGCACTCTGGGACCTGTCAGGAACAGCCCAGAGCAGGCAGAGACAGTGGCCTGACAGGCAGGCACGTTTAGCCAAGGAGCCGTCCTCCGGACCCCTGCGCCATCCCCTCTCAGCCACGTCAGACCAGAAGGGGAAGTAAGGACTAGCGTGTCCGAGCCAAGGTCCGAACCCCATGGGTCTCTCAGCCTCAGCACTGAGGTGCGTGGAAAGCAGCCCCGGGAATCCCAGCACCCCACCAAGCGCCGGGTGTCGGTGGTGCCGCCTCCCCGGCAGAGCCTTCCGTGGGCAGCAGGGCGCCTCCCGCCCCAAGGAGCCACGGGGCCCAGGCTGAGTTTTCCACCGAGTCTCGGGCCAGCTCCCGCAGCTCTGCCAGCTGTAGGTGCCTGACAGGTAACGGGCCATTAGGCGCGGCCGGGAGGGGCCCTGCCTGGCAACCAGCCCCGAGAGAGACCATCCATCAAACAGGGCCGGCACCCCCGGGCGCCCCCAGCCCTCTGCGTCACGGAAGACACACCCGGGCAGCTGGAAAAAGCTGCCTCCCCGCCCCGCCCCCCCTCACCTCTGACGTGGGCTCCACTTCAATTTGAAGTAATGGATTTCCTTCCAAGCTTGAAAGGAAGAAAGAAGAAAAAGGTGAGCTGGGGGTCACAGGGGCACCCTGCACTGACGCTGCCCGTGTCTGGAACATTCCAGACTCTCGCCAGCAGAAAGCGGGCGCGCGGACGTTGTCCTGCACAGATGCTCCGGGCTGCTCGGCCCGTGTTTCATGATTTGCGCTGGTCTCCCTGACTAGCGGGTTCTTCGTCAGCCTCAACACCACACGTCCGTGTTCGCTGGTGAAGGACAAACCAGCTTTCTGAAGGGCACGGACGTGGGGCTGGACGCATCCAGGACTCCCGAGTTGCCTCATCCGCTCACCCGCTTCTTCCCAAGCAGGTGCCCCACAGTGCCAGACCCTTGGTGGGTGGCCCAGCTGCAGCTGCCACCTCCTGACCAGAAGGACGCTTACATCGCTGGAGAAAGAGGCGAGATGGAAGGGACAAAGGGCAGGAGCGGAGCCTGCGGTGAAGCAGTGGGGCGCCATGGAAATGCTCCTCAGAGGGGCTGTTGGATGCATCTAGAAGTTCCATGTCTCAGTTGGTCCTTGCTAATCACACTGAATTGCGCATGACTGGAAGACTCGTGTGTATGTGTGTGTGTGTATGTGTGCATGCCTCTGTGTGTGCATGTGTATGCACGTGTGTGTGCGTGCACGTGTGTGCATGTTTATATGTGTGCATGCATGTGCATATGTGTTCACGTATGCACATGCCCATGCATGTGTGCATGTATGCCTGTGCATGCACGTGTGTACATGTGTGTACATGTGTGCATGTGTGTACATGTGTATGCACATGCATGTGCATGTTTATATGTGTGCTCGTGTGCACACATGTATGCACGTACATATGTGTGCATGCATTGTGCATATATGTGCACATGCATGTGTGTGTGCACATGTTCATGTGTGTGCGTGTGTGCATGTGTGTGTATTTGTGTGTGTGTGCGTTGTGTGATCCAGGAGCTTCCCTTGTGTTGGCAGGATGGGAACATGCTGATAGGGCTTTGTATGAGGACAGTCTGTATGGAACACCATGGGATGCTGGGTTGTGTTCTGTGTGCCTGTGAGTTGTGTTCAGTGTGTGTGTGTGTGTCTGTGTGTGTGTTGGGCAGCATTCACAGATTGATGGTGTGATGGGTGGGGGGGGAAGAGTTGGGGTGAACAGCATGTGACAGGGAGCGGGGGACTGTGCGCGTCTCGGGGGTGACTTTAGGGGGCGCTGTGCACTCCCAGAGCACGGCAGGTGCGGTGGCTGACCTAGAAACCGCAGAGCAGGAACCCGAGGAGGAGGGAGGGATCACCAGGTACCCCTGCTCCCTCCCCACTCCCTCGGGGAGGGGGGGCTTTGTGGATGCTCCGGGGGGCCAGGGAGGAAGGGGCTGCCTGATCCTGACCCCCAGACCCCCAGAAGCCGCAGCCCCTGCGGGCGGGCTCCTCCGGAGCCAGCGAGGCTGAGCGCCTGCAGGAGCCTGTGGGGGGGGCGGGCTGGTGGAGTGTGACGCCGGCCACTGTCGCCGCCAATTATTTATAGCGCAGCCTGGGGAGGGAATCGAATCGCAGAGTGACAGCTGATCTGGGGGGCTGTGCCCGCCCCGGTCCCCGGCTCACAGCCGACCCTCTGCCTGCCCGCAGGCCAGCTCACAGCCCGGGGCCTTGGCCGACTCCTTTCAGGGACTGCGAGTGGCCGTCACCCTCTGCACATGAAAGCAGCTGGCAGGCAGTGGCCGCGGGCTCTTTGGCTCTGGCGGTCAGTTAATGACCCGCTCAGCTCACACAGACTGCGCGCCTGGTGTTGGGGCAGCCGGGTGACCCGGGGCCATGGGTAGCACCCCTTCCCTCGGCAAACGACCGTCCCTTCTTGCACACAGGAAGGACGGGGCCAAGGTGCTTGCACGTAGCCACCACATAGGGCCTGCTGAGCACCGCTGGGAGTGACCCCCAAGCACTAGGCCCCGAGCGCCCCCAGACAAACCAGGGTGAAACCATCTAGGGGGCTGGGATTAAAAAAAAATAAAAAGAAAATAGGCAAGTACAGAGGTGGTCATGTCCCACCCCCTTCCATCACAACGGGGAAACTGATGAGGTGATTTGACTCTTGGAGCGAAAAGCCCCCCTGCAGGAGATTCTGTATCCTAAAGACCCCCCTCAGGGGGCGAAGGGCTGCCTCCAGCCCAGAGACGTCCACTGCGGTGCTGTTTGCACCAGTGACCTCGAGGAGGCCGGAAGATCCAGCCCCCGGGGACGGTTCGGGACATTTTCTACATGGATCTGACATTTCACAGTCATTATCACCGAGGTCTGTGACGCATCCGGGGAACGCTTCTCCGGGAAGGGATCACAGACCCGGCGGCCGGAGACCGCAGACAGACGCCAGGAATCAAAGACGGTCGCGTCTCGAGAGCGCGCACGCGGGCCTCCGCCTTAACCTCCGTGGAGGGGCCCCGGCTCCGGAACATGAGCTCATGCCATCGCCGGCATATGGCAGAAGTCAGCACACGGGCTCTCTGGACAGGGCCAGACAGCGACGGCCCAGACGACGGTCTCCGTGGCAACCGCTGGACTCGGCGAGTGTCATCGGAAAGTCGCCCAAGACTGTTGTCAACACACAGGCATGGCCGCCTTCCAATAAAACTTTATAGATATATGTATAGATATATGTATATATAAAACGGAAGCGTGGCATGGCTGTCTTCCAACAAAACTTTATATATTTAAGAAAAAAAAAAGCCCAGGCAGCAACAGGGGGGTTTGTGCCAAAAGCTGCGATTCGCTGAGCACAACAAACCCTGATATAAACCTAAATGACACTTGTTAAGAGCGGGGCAAGAACCTGAAATATGTGTCCTGTTCTTTTTTTTTGTTTTTTGGGTCACACCCAGCAATGCTCAGTGGTTACTCTTGGCTCTGCACTCAGGAATTACTCCTGGTGGTGCTTGGGGGACCCTATGGGATGCCGGGGATCGAACTCGGGTCGGCCGCGTGCAAGGTGAACGCCCTCCCCGCTGTGCTATCGCTCCGGCCCCTGTGTCCTGTTCTTAAGCACTCACACTGTTGTCACTTCCGCTCACGAGCCCCCTCAGGGCCCCGAGGACACGCTGCCACCCAGGGAATCCCATCTAATGGGCGGGGCTCCGCGGCAGAGCTGATGGGGGTGGTACCCGAGGCCCCTCTGCCTGGCCTGTCACCGCCCCCCACCCTGCTTTTGACCCGACTCCTTCCAGCGTCTCTTTGTTCCCTTGGGGGGGTCTCCCTCTCCCCACCCCCGGCGCCCCAGCACAGTGAGTGCGGGAACACGGGGTGGCCCCGGCCAGTTGACTTACATTGGGTTGGAGGTCACCGGATGCAGGATGACCTGGGGTGCCCGCGTGGGCGTCTCGGGCACCGGCACCACATCTGTGTTGGAGAGGAGACAGTCAGGGACGCGGTCCCGCAGCCCGGAGCCTGGCGGACTCGGGCAGCTCAGGAGCGTTTGTCCCTTTGCGGCTCCCGTCCGCCCTCCACCACCAGCTCCGGGACCAGCGGTCCCGCCGACTCTGGGACAGGGACCCCCTGGGCTGCCTGGGGAGTGGCCGAACCCACCCCGGTCACCAGCCTGGGGGGCCCCCACCCCCATTCCTCCGGGCAATGGGGCTTCCCATGGCTCCAGCCCTAGCTCCAGGGCCCGGACACTCTCTCCCCTCCCTCAAGACTCTGGGCTCCCTCCTCCTGCCCGCTCAGGCCCCTCGTGGACCCCCTGGCCTCTCTTCTCCCTGCCCATGGATGACGTCCAGGCAGTCTCCTGGGGTCTGACGGTTCCCTACCCCACCCCGGCTGTTCCAGCAGCTTCCATGACCCGGAGCACGGGACCCACCTGGGAAGATGAACTGTTGCTTGTACTTGTAGTAGTGCGACGCTGCGGAGAGAGGGAGGGGGGACACAGAGTGAGCCACACCGCGGCTGGGCAACCACAGCCCACCCTGGCCGGTCTCCAGGTGACCAGAGATACACCCTCCCCACCTCCCCACCAAGCGGCGGGACTGAAAAACGTGTCTCAAGAAAGCACAGGCCTAAACCCTCAAGCTACACTCTCCTGAGAACAGCATCTCACTCCAAGGCTCGGCCAGAGCCATCGCCTTGGGTCAGTGCCCCAGGCCCCCAGGGGCCAAGGGACAGCCAAGTGGCACCAGTTTTCCCTCCTGTTACCCAGTGGCGAGGGGAAGAGGGTAGGGGCGGCCCCCTGGAGTGCCTCCAAACATTAGGTCTGGAATTGTCCTCTGGTGCAGCCCGCCTGCGCGTGGGCACAGCTGAAGGACGTGAAATCCCCAAAGATGCGGCCAGAGGGCCGGTGTCCCTGCAGCCTGGCCCGGCTGAGGGCAAGGAAAGGGCCCGAGTGAGCACAGGGGCCGGAGCAGACGCATGGAACGTGGGCTAGAGGACACTGTTCCGTCGTGGAAGGGTGGGAACCCAGCCGCTGGCAGCAATCTGGGTGGGCAGGAGAGGACACTGTCCCAGAAGGAAGTCAACAGAGATGAACACGGAGCCCCCCGCCCGCACCCCAAGCGAAATGAAACCCATCACAGCAACAGAAGGGACCGCTGGTGGCCGGAGCAGCAGTGGGGAAAGAGGGACCGGACAATGGTCCTCCAGAGGCTCAAAGGAAGAAGGGAAGTAAGTCCTAGGGTGCCTCGTTCAACCAGGGGCCCAGAGTTGGCAGCCGTCTTGCATATTTTTTTTTAAATTTAGCACAGCGGGTAGGGTGTTTGCCTTGCATGCGGCCGACCCGGGTTCAATTCCTCTGTCCCTCTCGGAGAGGCCAGGAAGCTACCGAGAGTATCCCGCCCGCATGGCGGAGCCTGGCAAGCTACCCGTGGCGTATTTGATATGCCAAAAACAGTAACAGCTCACAATGGAAATGTTCCTGGTGCCCGCTCAAGCAAATCAAAGAGCAACGGGATGACAGTGACAGTGAAGTGCTATTTTATAAAGTAGCACCGTAGCACTGTCATCCCGTTGTTCATCGATTTGCTCGAGCGGGCACCAGGAACATTTCCATGGTGAGACTTGTTGTTACTGTCTTGGGCATATCAAATACGCCAAGGGTAGCTTGCCAGGCTCTGCCGTGTGGGCGGGATCCTCTCAGTAGCTTGCCGGGCTCTCCGAGAGGGACGGAGGAATCGAACCCCGGTCGGCCGCGTGCGAGGCAAACACCCTACCCAATTTTATAAAGCAGTTCACAACAATATTTGATTACATTTACCACTCAAGAACCAATTCCACCACCACGACACCTTCCCACCACCATATTTCGGGTGTTTCCATCCCGAACCCCAATCCTTGCCCCAAAGCAGAACCAAAACAATATAATATTTCCCTCTAAGGTTGGTTGCCTCCTGCATTGCATCCCATCAAGTGTGGTTCTGTACTCTCGGACTACGGGTAGCGCGTGTCCTGTGAAGTGTCTGTGTGGTCCAGGGAAAGGCTCACTCGTGGGTGAGGCTCAGCCCAGGCGTGTGGGGAGTGACCGTGAGCATGGCAGTGGTTGAGTTCTGGAGGTTTCTGGTTGCCGGGGCTGGTCCCTTGGAGCGGGGAGGGCTCTCACCCGCCCCCTGTGGGGCACGCCAAGTGAAACAGCTGGCACGGGGTCCGGCGGCATGATTATGGCGAGTGTCATGTTGTTCCCTTCTGGGAGAGGAGGACGTGTGACCTGGACAGTGGCCGATGCCGAGATTATCTGGCACCAGCCAGGGGTGGCTTATGGCGTGACTGCTGAGGCCAGAGACGCCTTCTTGCGTATTTGAAAGTCACCCAGAAAGTCACGCATATTTGAAAGTTCTCTTCTCTTGGGAAGAACAATGGTGACCTTGCGAGGTCAGGGAGAGCCACGCGACTTTATGGTGACCATTTTGCAACGGGGACAGCTATCAAAGCACCACGATGTCCCCCTCCAGCTAAGCCAATGTCCCGTGTCAATCGTATCGCAGTGAAGCTAGAGAAAGTCTTGATGCTTATCTTGTCTTTTCTAAATTTCCCGCACCGATTGCAGGAAATCGCGTTCGTCTTCTTGTGGCTGCTGCAACAAAACTGCCTCCGAGGGCCACGAGATGATCCTCGAGCACTGGGAGGTCAGAGAGCTTGTGACAGTTGAGAAAAGGGCCAAACTCAAGGTGTCGGTGGGATAGCTGCTTCCCTGCCGGACCCGTACCCAGCTACAGACTTCCCCTGACCTTTATTTACACCTTCCTCTATGAAGGGCCCAGGCACGCCGACTCTGGAGAAACAAGTGATCTTTCTAGAGAGCCCTGGACAGCACGACCGGCTTATCTATCTCTCGAGACCAGGATTCTGTCTCCCCGCAGCAAGACTCAATCAATCCCTTAAGGACACAAAAGGCATGTCATCCCCATTTCCGCTGCTTCTCCGAGGGGCTGCAGCTCCAGATTCCTCTGCAGACCTCTTAGGCCGTTGCCTTAGCTCTGGGATCTGAAAGGGGAGTGTAAATGGGGAGCAGGTCCCCCGGGCTCTGTACCGAGCACAGGAGGGGTGCAGGGGTGGGCTGGGTCGGATGTCTGAGGGAGTGACTCTTCCGGAAATGATTCTGCTCCCAGGAGTCCAGCTAGAGCGGGGAGTGGGTCACTGAGTGATGCAGGTCAGGAATCCGGGAGCTGATGTATCCTGAAACCCTGGCTCTCACTCTAGCCACCCGTAGAAGTCTCCAGAATCAATGCCCACGGGCATAGACCACGCCTAAAATAAAGTGAACAGGCTCACTCCACGGGGACCGAGGTCCCCACCTGCTCCGCAGACGCCTCTTGTCACTCACTGAAGGTCTGTGACTTTCTACGCCAAGTAGGTCCACGGGTGCCTCTTACAACACCATGGTCTGCTTGGTGTCTGCGTCACATCTCACCCCGGGGCAGGGGCTGTGTTTTAGCGACACACCACGCGTGTGCAGGAAGTAAGGCTATGGCGTGTGGTTCGCGGGACTAGGACAGGCTCTGGGAAGCCAGGAGTTTCGTGCCGCTCGTTTATAGTCAAATTCCAACCTCGTGTGGCAGCGGGAGCTGAGCCGGCACATCTCCCGGGCGAGCCTGGATGGATTCGCTGCAATAAGGCAGCCAATGGCTTTCTAAGATCCCGCCGCTAATAGACCAGAGGGAGCGATAATGAAGAGATAATCGATAGAGCTGAGGGCTGAGCTGGCTGTGCCGGAGCAGGGGAGCGATTCATAACCTCCCGCAGGACGGAAAGCCCCGGTATCTCGCCATCCCCGGCGGGGTCTTTTTTTTGCACGGATTGGTAAAGGGGGGAGCGTGTGAGTCAAGTTTGTTGAATGAACCACACTCTCCTCTTGTACGGCCGTTCAAAATATCCCAGGGGGAGGCATTTTTTTTTGGTCTTTTTTGGGTCACACCCGGCAATGCTCAGGGGTTATTCCTGGCTCTGCACTCAGGAATGACTCCTGGCAGTGCTTGGGGGACCCTATGGGATGCCCGGGATCAAATCCGGGTCAGCCGCGTGCAAGGCTAATGCCTGACCTGCTTGTACTATCGCTCCGGCCCCAGTGGAGGCATTTTTGATTCTGGAAAAGGAGGTTCCCAGGCTGGGCAGCGACCTCATTTAAGACCACTGGGGGTGTGAAAGTTCCAGAAAGCCCCCCTGCGGAGACCCTAACTTTCTCACCAGCCGCCTAGGTGCCGGGCGTCAGACGCACGTGAGGTTCAAGTCAGAGCAGGAAAACCGGCCGGGGTGCCCAGGAGGCCTAGCTGACCCCTGGCCTGGCAGCGACAGCTGGGGCGGGCCAGGCGGGCCTGTCCCGGGAGGGGAGCTGCGGGACGCGCCACCTCCCCCTGCCAAGCTGCCCACACGCAGATCTCGGGACACTGCGACTCCTGACGTGGGAGAGGGGCTTGGCAGAGGGGACGCGGCCCCCGAGCCTGAGACTCGGTCCCCAGGGGGGGCTCACAGGAGGGAGGCGGGAGGATCGGCATAGAGACGGGGCAGGGACGGGGCATCACTAGAAGCCGGGCACAGGCAAGGCAGTATCAGTCCCCAGAACCTCCTGGAAAGCCTGCCCTGCGGACACCTTTATTTTTAGCCCAGTGACATGGGTTTGGGCCTTCTGACCTCATCAGATAATGCCCTGGTGCTGTTTTAAGATGTGAAGATGAAATGTGTGATAGCAGCAGCACACAGAGGGAAAGTCTGGTTGGTGTTCCAGCCCCACAGCGGGTGTCTGATTGGTGCCCACCCCAGGGGGGCGTGTCTGGTTGGTGTCCCACCCCACAGCGGGTGTCTGATTGGTGCCCACCCCAGAGGGGCGTGTCTGGTTAGTGTTCCAGCCCCACAGCGGGTGTCTGATTGGTGCCCACCCCAGAGGGGCGTGTCTAGTTGGTGTCCCAGCCCCACAGCAGGTGTCTGATTGGTGCCCACCCCAGGGGGGCGTGTCTGGTTGGTGTCCCAGCCCCACAGCGGGTGTCTGATTGGTGCCCACCCGGGGGGCGCGTCTGGTTGGTGTCCCACCCCACAGCGGGTGTCTGATTGGTGTCCACCCCGGGGGGCGTGTCTGGTTGGTGTCCCAGCCCTACAGCGGGTGTCTGATTGGTGCCCACGCCAGGGGGGCGTGTCTGGTTGGCGTCCCAGCCCCACAGCGGGTGTCTGATTGGTGCCCACCTCAGGGGGGCGTGTCTGGTTGGTGTCCCACCCACAGACTGTGTCTCATTGGTGCTGCAACCCCATGGGGGGCATGTCTGGTTGGTGTCCCCCCACCTCACAGGGTTTGTTTGATTGGTGCTGCACCCCTTGGGGACGTGTCTAGTCGGTGTCCCAGCCCGCCCCATCGGGTTGGTTTGATTGATGCCCCCTCCATGGGGGGCGTATATGGTTGGTGCTCTGCAGAGGCCCAGTAAATGCCCCGTAGGAGAGTGAGCGGGGGGAACATGGTCCAAGGCCTGGAGACACTGAAAGAGACAGCCCGGCAGCTGTGGGCCAGACAGAGGCTCCAGTCACAGTCACCCACCCACTCCCACACTCACCCAACAGACAGGGGCGGGCGGCGGGGAAGGGGAGGGACAGCGGGCAGCTGCAGTCCCCCGGGGCTGCTGTTCTGATGGGGCAGACCAACTAGACAAGGGCACCTGTGAGCAAGATCCTGCCAGGGGCCCAGGAGCACTGTGCTGCGCGTGCAAGAGGGAATCGAGTGAGTGACTGGAGTGAGATGCGCTCAGGGGCCTGGGGCCACGGCCTGAGGGAGAGCCCGGAAACCCCACAGCCTCTGCCAGAAGTGGGTTCTGCTTCTCTTTCCTGCCTCTAACGCCACGCGGGCTTGTGTTTCTACGGCATGCATGCAGTGTGCAGATTCGTGGGCCCGTGCCCACGTGTGCGGGTGTGGGTGCCCCTATGTGGCCCTGGTGACTCGGAAGAAGGAAGGCACTGGAACATTCTAGTCCGGCCACCTGCAGGGCCACCCCGCAGCAAGGCCCTGCAAGCGGGGGCCCCGGGGGCAGAGAGAAGCCCTGCCACGGACCTCCCTTGGCTAATGTCACTCACACATGCAGCATCACTCACCCCATCTGGGGGAGAAACTGAGGCACAAGCAGGGCAAGTGCCCTGCTCAAGGCCTCAGAGGCGGCGCAGAGTAAAGCAGGAATGCCAAGCCAGCCCTGTCCGTCCGTCCAGGCGGTACCTGGCCCCGCGCAATACGGCACCAGGTTCTGAAAAGCCTCAGGCAGCAGAGCGTGGCCATGACCCCAGCCACGCCCGGGCAAGCCACCCCCCTGCCCCTGTCTCTCCAGCCCAAGACTCTTCCCTTCATGTGTCCTGACATGAGCAAGTGACCCAAATGTCTGCTAACCCACCTGGGCATGAATGTTCTACCTCCGCCAGGTACTTGTTCTTCCTAGTCATTAGTTTGAAGAATCCTTGGGACCCCCAAGATCTGCCAGGGAACCACGAAGACCCAGTCCCAGCCCCAAAGGTTCTCCGTGTGATGAGTGGGCAGGGCTCTGGACAGACAGGACAGGTGCCTGTCACCCTGGGGAAGCTTTTCTCTAAAAGCACTCGAGATCAGGAAAGGTCTGTGTGCCCTCGGGGGGAGGTCAATTATTTTTCCTTCCCAACGTCCCACTGCATTATTACCATCCCGTTACGAAACCATTGCGCACTCCTCCTTATTCTACCCAGAGAGAAGCGCATAAGACAGAATCTCTCTCCTCAGACAGGACTGACACAAAGTTGGGCAGACGTTTCAGGCACCCATTCAGATACAAACAAAATCATTATTCCAGGAGTGGGATGCTATGGTGCTTCTCAGGTCACCTGGTCTTCCATTTGAAATACATAATGGATGTTTTCCCAAGCCAGGAGACCCAGGTGGGCTACTTCACTCTTTTAAAAGGGCTTATATATTTCTGTGTATTTAAACCATGCCCACTTGAAGTTGCGTTCTGCTGGGGTCCCAACACAATGAAATCCCAACCGGCAGATTTTTGCTTATGTCATTATACAAGCGTTACAGCTGGTCCAAGGATGCATCTTAGCAAGTGACAGCCACAGAACAGCAGCCACAGAAGTGACAGTCACGGAAAGGACAGACACACTCCCAGGATAGCTTTGAGTCCCACCCAAGGTACCCCAAATTCTGACCATGTTGAATCTCCCTCCCCTGCAAACTCAACTCAAAACACACACACACACACACACACACACACACACACACACACACGGGGTACGTGAAATTCCACCTTGAGTTCCATGATCCTAGTTAGCCTGGTATTAATGATAGTGATGACAGGAAATGCCCAAAGGGTAGCCAGGGCCATTCACTAGGCAGGTGCTATAATGTCAATGGTTCACACGTGCTGTTATTTCAGAGAGACGGACCCTCTGCTCGGCTCTTTCCTAGCATGGAGACCTTCAATCCTTCAATAGTTCCATAGTAGATGCCAGTACTATCCCCATTTTCGAGATGAGGAACCAGAGGCATAGAGAGGTAAATAAATTCTTTGCTCAACATCATGCGGACGTTAGGGGCAGAGGTGGCCTGTGCACCGAGGGCCTCTAGCCCACGCCACCAGGGCAGGGCAGGGTGTCCCGTGCCACGCAGCAAGCATGGGTCGGCTGGCAGAGCCCTGGCAGGGACTCTGAAGGAAGGAAAGGCAAGGGACACGGGGACGTCCCTGTGACACCAGCAAGGTCCTGTGGGAGAGAGAAGCGTGCTCTCTGCATGGTCCTCTCCTTAGAGGTCCTCTCCTTTGGGCCCTGACCCGCCCAAAGAAGCACAGACTCTTAAGGAAAATATCCCTGAAGTCAGTGTCTGCCACTGGGGAAAGGAGCGGCTCTGGGAAAATAATCCGTCTCCTGTGCCCCCCACGTGGAGAATCCCGGGGGACGGAGGGGGGGTCCTTTTCCCCACGCCTGTCCCTTCCAGAGGAGCGGAACCGGTGGTTCTGGGGTAGACAGCTGTGGGAGACTCCGCTGTGGAGCGCTAACACCCTGGTGGACGCGGGGTCCACACTGCAAAGGTCCCGCCAGGGACACCTCTCTGGTCTGGGGGTCTGTCGGGCGATTCTCACACCCAGCTGAGCCCAAGCTTCCTCCGACTTAAACTCTATCTGAAAAATCCCACGTCATGGGATCCAGACGGAGGAGGTGCAGCCCCCACACCTTCTCCAGATGGAGCCCCGGTGACACTGAGCAGCAACTAACACGGCTCCGGGATGCGGGACTGGGACAGCTCCGAATCGCACGGCCACATTAGCAGCCACATTAGCAGCTGTGGGACCTTTTCTAAAAACTGAAAACATACAATCTTTTAATGGAAAACTAATTATCAAATGCTTCCTTGGCAGTAGGGCTGTCTTTCTTGGGGGGAAACTCCAACAACTATAGTGAGTTTTGTGTGAAATATGGAATGTAATCAAGGTAAAGAGAAAATGAAGTGAAATTCATCAGTTAAACAGCTGGGGGTGGGGGGGCGGGGACGGGGGTGTATACTGGGGTTTTTGGTGGTGGAATATGGGCACTGGTGAATGGATGGGTGTTTGAATATTGTATAACTGAGACATAAACCTGAGAACTTTGTAACTTTCCACATGGTGATTCAATAAAAATTAAAAAAAAAATCCCACGTCATAAGCCTTCAACACACACACCCCCCTCCCGGAGCCTCCCCAGGGAGCAGCCAGAGGACTGGCCTGCCCTTTGGGTGGTCGTGCCGGGGGGCTGTCAGGCGTGGGGGGCTGGGTCAGTCTCTGTTCGATTCCCGGACACCCAGGGCGTGAAGGTATGTGTGGAGGGGGTGAGGGGTGGAGACCTGAGACTCCTCTCCCCCCGGCAAAGCCCCCGGGTGCAGGTGCCCCTCAGGCCCTGGGCGGGCTCCCTCATGCCAGGTGCCGTAGTGATGGCAAATGTCCTGCGGCGTGTCACCCAAGACGGCAGCCGAGGGCCCCTGGAGCTGACCAGGGGCTTAGCATGAGGCCAGGGGGTCCGAGAAACGGGAATTTTCACTGTGTTTACCACGTTGAGCAACACAGACAGAGACGCCGGTGCCCACGGCGAAGCCACGTCTCCTCCCACAGCCTCCAGCCAAGCCTGGAACCATCCAGGGCCCCCGGCAGGAAGGAGAAGAACGGGAGGCGGGGGGTTCTGCCCCGGCGCACCCAGGAGCCAGACTTCATCCCTTTAATTCTTACAACAAAAGAGACCAAGAGGCCACATGGGTTCTCGCGTAGACTCTGCCCCCAGCACCTAACACGTGCGCCAGCACCCGGGTCCCTGGAGCTCGCTGGAAGGACCTCGGGGCTCTCCCCGACCACCACGTCCTCTCCGAGGTGGGCAGTCTCGAGCCCGAGATCGCTGGGCAGCAGGGGGCTTTGCCGGATGCCCAGGGCTCCCGCGTGTCCGTGCAGCCCCACCCTGCCGTCGGGTGGGGGCGCTCAGATGTCGCCCCACCCCGCCCCCACCACGCTCAGGTGAGGGGTGCAGGTTCTGGGGAGCAGTTTCAAAGGGTTCAGCTCCCAAGGTGAAGGCCAGCTCCTGAGTGTTGCGCCCCTGCTGGGACTCAGGCTTGGGGGGCTTCGGGGAGGGGGAGTGTACTGCTGTGAGCACAGGGAGTACAGAGAGACATGTGTGTCTCTCTGTGCCTCAGCTTCCCTGTCTGTAAAGTGGGGCTGATCATGATCACCACGTGGCCACTCGCCCAAACAGATGTCACAGGGGGCCACCACCGTGCGCACAGGCTCTGTCCCCCCATCTCGTCTTCCTGCCCCGGCAGCTTCTGGATCTGGCTCTGCCCCGTGCAGCCCCGCCCCCCGGACCCCCCGCGGTGGGTGGTACCTGGCAGGTTGAAGTTCTTCTGCTGTCTCGTGCACTGCGGGGACGGGTGCAGGGGGGAGGGCGGCGTGGCGCTCGGAGGGAGCGGGGGTGCCGGCGAGGAGGGCGTGGAGGATGTCGTGGACGAGGGGTTACTGCTGGAGTCCGGCTGGTAGGGGACAGGGATGTGGTCCTGCGGAGAGACGGCAGGGACAGGGCGGTGAGTGGGCGGGATCGGCTGCGGACCCCTCTCGCCCCGCACCCGCAGCCTGGACCCTGCCGAAGCGCCAACCTCCCCTCCCCCCTACACGGCCGTCCCCCACTCCCCCTCTCCGCTGTGCTGCACCCAGCTGTGGCGACTTGAGTACAAGGTGACCATGTGATGACAATCACAAAAGTGACGGCCACGGAAGTGACGGCCATGGAATGACAGCCACGGAAGTGAGAGCCACGGAATAACAGCCACGGAAGTGACGGCCATGGAGTGACAGCCGTGGAATAACAGCCACAGAAGTGACGGCCATGGAATGACAACCATGGAATGACAGCCACGGAAGTGACAGGCACACTCCCAGGATCACTTTGATCCTGAAAGTCCCACCCCAAGCTACCCCAAGTGCCTGTCCCCGCCCCTTCCACCGAAACCTCTGCTCCAAAACAAGTGTTCACATCGTCACCGTCACTGAGTGGGTGCCAGGGCGGGAGTGTGGTGGGCAGCAGCCGGGCCACCTCTCCCGGCCCTGACCCCGCAGGAAGGTGAGGGCACAGGTCAGCAGGTGCCCCCGGGATGGCCCCGGTGCGGTGCTGCGGAAGCCGTGCGGAAGCCTGGATATAGCACCCCCAGAGGCGCGTCTGTCAGGGGCCTCGGCTGTGAGCTGTTTGGGGCGAGGGGCCTGGAGATGCGGCATCTTGGAGCGGGGGTAGGCGGGGGTCCCCCAAACCCAAGGTCCGGTGCGTAGACCCACAGCAAGCCAGGACCCCCAGGTGCAGGGGGAGCAGGGGTCGCCCACCTCCAACCTGGGGACTGCCAGGAGCGAGGAGGGGGTCGCTGCTTCAGTGCTGGTCTGGGAAGCAGGAACCAGGGGTGCCAGGGGACAGAGGCACCACCTGGCCTTGTCACAGGGCCCAATCAATTAGAGATTCGCCTGCATGATGTGATAAGCCCTCACAAGCACCGGGGCCCTGTGCCTCTGGGGTCTACAGCGACCTCCAGGCTGAGGAGGCCCCGGGCAGGCCTGAGAAGGGCAGTGGCAGCAGCGTGGAGGCCGCAGAGAGACGGAGACCCCAGGTGTGCAGCCCTAGGAACAGAACGAGCCCCAAAGTACGTGTGGACACAGCTCAGTGCTCAGGACTTGTGGCTTGGAAGGTGACCCTGCCCACTGGCCCTCCTTGGCCTCGTGAGACCTCACCTAAGCCCCTGGCCCACTGCACTTCTGACTGACAGGGCTGGGGCTGCAGGGCGGGTGAGGCTCCGAGCCACCAAGTCTGTGGGCCTGTATTACAGCAGCCACACAAGCCCATCCATGGCTGGAAATGTTTCTGCCTCAGGACCTTTGCACAGCAGTGCTTTCTGCCACCCCCGCCTTGCTGCCAGTATACAGCTGCCTCCCAACCCTATCTGTAGCATCATGCTTCGATCATCCCAGCCCTGGTCACCACCGGTCACTCTCCCCCACCCGCCCCCCCTCGACTTCAAACTCACACAACTGAGAGAGAACGTCACGTCTGTTCTCTGAAGTCTGTCTCCGTTACGAGCACGGAAGCCTCTGGAACAATGATCTCTTTTCCCCTTCACTGCTCTCTCCCAGCCCCTGGAACAGCGCGTGGGCACCAGCAGTGACTTAGAGCATCATCTGTGGCCCCGGGGCCCTGGGTCTGAATCCTGACCGTGTGACCCGGGGTAGGGGCCCGGCCCCTCCAGTGAGCAGCTTCTTCATCCACAAAACTGGGGCGAAGACGGCGCCTCTCGGCCAAGGGTGCCGGCGAGATGGGCTTTGCCGCGCTGTGGGTGTTTACAACACGTGGAGTGCCCGGCACGAGCAACGGCTGTGCTGAACAAACGACTCACCGAGCAGCGCCATGAGGCCGGGCAGCCGGCACTTAATCAACGGGCGTGTTGTCTCCTGGCACCCTCTCGTCACCCCGGCAGGACCAATCGAGCCCCAACTATGTCACCCACAGGCCCTGGCACCGGGGAGCCAATCAACGTCCCCAAAGGAAGAAGCAGAGAAAGAACTGGAACTGTGTGTGCATATGCGTATGTGTGTGAATGCGTGTGCGTGTGTGGATGCATGTGCACGTGTGTGTGTGTGTATGTGTGTGTGTGTGTGCATGGAGGCCCTCCCTCTCTTCTCCTTCTTTTTTTTTTTCTTTTTTCTTTTTGGGTCACACCCGGCGATGCACAGGGGTTACTCCTGGCTCTGCACTCAGGAATTACTCCTGGCGGTGCTTGGGGGACCATATGGGATGCCGGGGATCGAACCCGGGTCGGCCGCGTGCAAGGCAAACGCCCTACCCGCTGTGCTATCGCTCCAGCCCCTGCTCCTTCTTTAATTGGGTTACGTGGCCGACCCCATGTGAAAGACACAGACCCGTGAATGGCCTCAGGAATTCCAGAGGATTCAGGGTTCGGGTGCCCCCGTCCCTTTCTCACACAGGACACTGGCCCTTGGTGCCATGTTGCCTGGAGATCTATCCCTCAGGACAAGGGCGGCGGGGGTGGGGTGGGGAGAAGAGGTGACCACTGCTGTCCTGCTCACCCATCATACAGGAGGGCACCTGGGGGAAGCCACGGAATGACAGTCACAGAAATGTCAGCCACGGGATGACAGTCACAGAAGTGACAATTATGGAATGACAGCCACGGAATAACAACCATGATAGTGACAACCACGGAATAACGGCCACAGAAGTGACAGCCACGGAATAACAACCACGAAAGTGACAGCCACGGAACGGCAGCCACAGAAGTGACAGCCATGGAATAACAGGCACAGAAGTGACATCCATGGCAGTCACGGAAGTTATTACGTGGTTGAAATAACGAGAGACTGCCCCCCGGCGCCCTGTGATCCCATCAACAGCCAACATCCAGAGACTTAAAAGCAAGCTCCCAGAAGAGAGTGACGCAGAGAATCTCTGGCCCACGCGCCTGGCTGTCTTCCCCAGGGCCCCTTAGAGGGGGTGGGCTCCAGCTTCCCTCCCTGCCCCAAGCAGAGCTCCTGCGGCTGAAGACCTCCAGAGCCTTAGCCATAGCCATGCTCAAGGCCCCTCTCCACACATTCGGACGAGCCTCACGCATGAAGGAACCGGCAGAGGAACCCAGGTGTGTGGGATCCGGGGCTGAGACCTCCAAGCCTGCTCAGATCGGGACTGGGCCTCTTCCACCTAGATTTCCCATTTTCCAGTAGCTAGGCGGTCACACCCAGGGACTGCCCCCGGCACCCTGTGATCCCACCAACGGCCAGCATCCAGAGACTTGTAAAAACAAGCTCCCGGCTTTGTGACCTCGCAACATCTTATATCCTACTTCTCCCTCTGGGAGAGCCTGGCAAGCTACCGAGAGTTTCCTGCCCACATGGGAGAGTCTCGCAAACTCCCCATGGTGTATTCATATCCCATAGCCAGTAACAAGCTGGGTCTCATTCCCCTGACCTGAAAGAGCCTCCAATGTGGCATCATTGGAAGGACGAGTAGAGAGAGGCTTCTAAAATCTCAGGGCTAGGACGAATGGAGACGCTACTGAGACCGCTCGAGAAATTTACAATCAACAGGATGATGATGATGATGATGATGATGATGATGATGATGATGATGATGATGAAGAAGAATAATGACCCTCAGGGTGCCCACCCCCTTCTCCCAAGCCCCTCCCCACCAGGGCGCAGCCCTCTGAGAATCAGGGCCCCTTGCCCTGGCCTGTGCAGTGCCAGGTGGGCTGTGGGGTCTGAGCACAGCTGGGGGCCGCCCTGAGTCAAGGGGCCGCCGAACCCTGACTTGCTGCTGGAGGCCTCTGTGGACCACGGACAGCGGGCACAATGGGAGTGGGGGGAGCCCAGCAATGCCCCCAGTGTGCCCCGTGACCGTCTCGGGGTTCCAGGGAGGCACCGAGGCCCAGATGGTGCTCGAGACAACCCAGGTCCGAGCTCCCCCGAGGCGCCCTTCAGTGGTGGCCCCCACGCCCTACGGCCATCAACACTAATGTGGGAATGTTCTGGAAATGACGGGACCAGGAGACGGCACGTGCTTAGGAGACATCACAAGGCCCCCTGAGTGACTCCGGGTGAGGCCCTGGAGGCCCCAGAGCACTGCTGGGTGAACCTGGTCACCCCCGGCACCACCTCCACGGGCCCCGCAGTGAACTGTGGGCCCAGCTCTCGAGAATCTCTGGTGGGGCCCCTGGGACAGCACTGGAGCCCCCAAGAGCCCCCAACTGCTGTCCCACAGTATCTGCTCTGCTCTCTTCCGTCTCTAAACATGGAATATTAACACGGCTCTTGGCTGGAGGACATTGTCCGCCTGGGGTGGGGGGCTCGCTCCACCCCTTCTCGCCCCCGTGGGCCAGCCCGGCTGCACCCCCGCGCCCCCCCTCCCCAAGGCTACTCTGCACAGGCCCGGTGGCTCCCACAGTTTGATTTCTCTGGGATGAAAGCCGAGGCCGGCGATGTCTGGGGAATCTGATAATTGCATGTTTTTAAAGAAAACGGCAAAAACCTCCTCCCTGGAGTAGCGGTGCTGCCGTTCCTGACAGACCCCCCCCCCCCCGGGGATTGTCATCATCCGTCACAGGCGGGGGTTGGCATCCAGAGTGTTTCTTCTGCGTAGGGGCTGCTCCCAGGGGCGCCGGGCTGGGGGCTGGGGGGCTGGGGAGGGGCGTCGGGCGCTGTTCCCCGCTCGGCCTGGGCCAAGGAGCTTCAGGGCCCGGCACTCACGGGCCCCTGGGACGGCACCGCAGGCGCCCCCTTGGCGGGCGGGGGAGGTGGGCGAGAGCCGCTCAGTATCCCCTCCCCGACGGACGCCCCCTTCTCTGGCACACCGGTGGGGGCGGGGTGCCAGGCTGCCGCGGGTCTAGATGCCCCACGTGAGGTGGTCTCTGCCCCGTGTGGTGGAGGTATCGGCCACGACATGCAGACTTTGTTCCCCCTTCCTCACCCTCTGACTGGACGGGGCGGGCTTCTGGAGAGCGGGACAGCCCCTGTCAGCACCCCGAGCCTTCCTGGTCAAGGCCGGGCTGGGGGGGGCCGAAAGCTCTCGCTGGGCCCCTCAGCATTGCTGGGGTCCCAACTCCCCTGCCCTCCTCGCCCGCCCCCCCCGCCCCCCCGACCGCCTGCATCCCGCTGTGCGGTTGTTTTCTGTCATTCCGGGACATCATGTCCCAGGGTTTAGTGGGGAGGGTGGGGGTGGAGGTACCTCGAGTTCACTATTTATTATTATTTTCTTTTTCGCTTTTTGGGTCACACCCGGTGATGCTCAGGAGTTAGTCCTGGCTCATACGCTCAGGAATGACTCCTGGTGGTGCTCGGGGAACCCTATGGGGTGCCGGGGATCGAACCCAGGTCGGCCCCGTGCAAGGCAAACCCTCTGCCCACTGTGTTATTGCTCTGGCCCCACTTTTGTTTTCTTTAAGCCCAGCGGCAAGCCTGGGGGGTCCGGAGTTCTGTCTAGGGGCGAAAGTGGCGGCTCTGACAGGACAGAGGCGTGCCTCCAGTCCATGGACAACACGGCCGCTCGGACTACAGGTTTGCTCAGAAATAAGGGCCCCCCCCCCCAGCGTGACCTCTGACCCAGGACAGGAGAGACAAGGCTGAGCCCCAGTGCAAGGAGGGGAGACCCAGCGAGACACACCTGGGGCCCCCTTCCAGCTCCTGCCCTGCTCTGGGCAGCCACCCAAGGCCACCTTGAGAGTCCCTTCGATCCAGACCCCAGTGGGCCCCAGGGCAACACGTTTCCATGGCAACGAACATGCCAGCAGGAGAAACTGAGTGTCAGTGACTAGTGGGGCTGAGCTGGACAGGGCTGGGTCGGGAGAGGGGGCTGGGAGGTGGTCAGGGGGTGGGGGGGCTCCAGGAGGTCCCCAGAGGAAGTGAGGGACAGACAGCCCCTCGGGGCCCAGGGGAAACGAGACCTCCCACCCCCGAGGCACTCCACGGTGAACTCCCATCATGCTTGGCCGGGAGGTTCCACAGACGAGCTACGGCCTTGGTGAAAACAAACTAGATGAGGGCTGGCCGTGGGCACCCAGGGCGCAGGGCGAGACTGCGGCGGGCGTGCACGCCCCCTCCTCTCACCCCACTCCACCCCTGCAGCGTCCACCACCATCACCCCTCGGTCCCAGCCCAGGCCGGAGTAGCCCCCAGCCCCACCCCACACCCCCTTCTGCTCCACCTGCCGCATCTTGCTCACGGCGCCGTCGCTGAGCTGGCTCAGAGACGGGGGAGCGTGGAGGAGCAGAACCGAACCACGGCTTCAGGCAGTCCAAGGACAGTCTCCGGCGGAAACAGGGGTAACGCGGGGCAGACTCAGCACTTCCCGCAGGACGGGCCAGGGAGGTATTTTTTAAAATTTGCTTTTTGGGTCACACCTGATATAACTCAGGGGTTACTCCTGGCTCTGCACTCAGGAATGACTCCTGGTGGTGCTCCGGGGACCCTACGGGATGCTGAGGATCGAACCCAGGTTGGTCGTGTGCAAGGCAAATGCCCTACGCACAGGACTATGGCTCTGGTCCCAGGGAATTTCTTAATATGAAAGAAAGGATGAGGGATTTGTTACATACATAGAGAAGAAAAAGAAGAAGAAGGAGAAGGAGAAGAAGAAGAAGAAGAAGAAGAAGAAGAAGAAGAAGAAGAAGAAGAAGAAGAAGAAGAAGAAGAAGAAGAAGAAGAAGAAGAAGAAGAAGGAAGGAGGAGGAGGAGGAGGAGGAGGAGGAGGAAGAGGTAGAGGAGGAGGAGGAGGAAGAGGAGGAGGAGAAGGAAGAGGAGGAGGAGGAGGAGGAGAAAGAAGAAGAAGAAGGAGGAGGAGGAGGAGAAGAAAGAAGAAAGAAGGAAGAAAAAAGAAAAGAAGAGAAAAGAAAAGAAAAGATGTAAAGTGAAAGAAAAATTTCATCGTGGTAGCAAGCTTAACTGTCTCAACAGAGCTGGCTCAGGTTTATTACAGGAAATCTACTGCAGTTAAATGTAGTTTTCCTGGAACTTCAAAAAAAATAAAAAGAAAGAAAAGAAAGGATGAGGGAAAACTGTGGGGTTAAGGCATTTGCCTTGCGTGTGGTTGACCCAGATTCAATCCCAGGCGCCACATACGGTTCCTCAAGCAACCCCAGGAAGGACCCCTGAGTCAGGGATAAGTCCTGAGCGGATGTCACCCACCTCTGTTCTCCCCCTCAAAATAATAGTAATAATAATAATAATAATAATAATAATAATAATAATAATAATAATAATAATAATCACTGTATCACTGTCATCCCGTTGCTCATCGATTTGCTCGAGCAAGCACCAGTAACGTCTCTCATTGAGAGACTTATTGTTACTGTTTTTGGCATATCCAATACGCCATGGGTAGCTTGCCAGGCTCTGCCGCGTGGGCTCGATACTCTCGGTAGCTTGCCAGGCTCTCTGAGAGGGGCGGAGGAATCGAACTCGGGTCAACCGCGTGAAAGGCGAATGCCCAACCGCTGTGCTATCGCTCCAGCCCAATAATAATAATAATAATAATAATAGTAATAATAATAATAATAAAAGGATGGAAGGCCACCTAGCATCGCTTACGAGAAACTATGGATTCTGCTGCAGTGTTTGATAACTCAGATCCACTTAGATTTCGAGCTAAGTGCACTTGCCCCGTTTAAAGCAGACTCACTTGTTACATCTCCCCTCTGCCTCCGTTCCTTCTCCTCTATCCCCCCCTTCCACCTTCCTCTTCCTCCTCCTCCCTCTCTTCTTTGTCATCCACTTCTGTCCATTTTCTGGGGGGCTGGGCTTGTTACCCATCACTGTGCCTCTGGCTCTCCCCCGCAGAGACCCCAACAACCCTGCTAACCTGCCCCATTCCCAGGGAGCAGAAACCGAGTGTTCTGGTCACAGAGAAAGCGAAGGACCCGGGTCTCCAGCCCGGGCCTCCTCCTCCCTCCCGACGGCACCCCACAACCCCCACGACGCTGGTGCCACAGCCGGACTCGGCCGAGCCGCCGAGAGTCACGAGGACGAGGAACGTTTCCAACCAAGGCGACTCAGAAATCTGCTGCCCCGTCTGCACCCCTGCCTGACAGGAAAGATCTGCGTGGAGCAGCCGGGGAGGAGAGCGAGCGAGCGAGAGAAAATAGGCCAGCCCCGACGATAAGGCCCGATCTCGTCCCTGTCCCAGCCCCGTGCTCTGCCGGGGTTAATTGATAGCGCTTATCGCATTCACCGGCGGGGGACAAGCAGAACCGTGTCGCAGCCTGGCTGCCTTGTGCTACCGCCCAATGGGGCGCCCGGAGGCGCCGGGTGTCTCTGAAACCACAGGGCCAGGGTCCGAGGGAGCTCTGAGCCTCGCCCACCCCAGACAGCGCCAAGGAGAGGCTGAGTTCTGGACACACACACACACACACACACACACACACACACACACACACACACACACACACGGCATCGCCCCGGGAGCTGCAGTACTGTCTCCCCCCACCCCCACCGCCCATCCTCCTGGAGGTGGGGGACCCCCTCTCCCAGGGGGCCCCAATCTTCAATGCAGAACAAGGGGAAAGTGGCTGCGGGGTGACATTCGGATGGCAAGTCCCGTGATTGACGCTGATGATAATGGCTAGAAATTTCCAGACACTTACCAGGCATCTGTAACTCCACTCTGCTTTGACGCTGATTATCCCGTCCCCTCTCCCTGGCCCTGCTCCGAGCACGCGGCTCTCCTGAGCCACCCAGGGCAAGGCTGGGGAGGAGACGGGGACTCCTGGGTGCTCAGGGCGGACTCCTGGCTCTGTGCTCAGGGATCACTCCTGGTGGAGCTGGGTGGGGAGGGCACAGCTGCCATAGGCAGTGACAGGGGGTGGGGCCAGGGTCAGCTGTATGCCAGGCGAGTGCCGTCACCCCTGTACACACACACACACACACACACAAACACAAACACACACACACACTCTCTCTCTCTCTCTCTCTCTCTCTTTGTGTGTTTGTGTGTGTGTTTGTGTCTATCTGTCTGCCTGTCTGTCTCTGTCTCTGTCTCTGTATCTCTGGCCCCAGCCCTGGGGGCTGCAGAAGCACAAATGCTTTGGACCATGTCCCATGAACAGGGCTGGGGTCCTTGGTTCCAGGTCAGCCTGGATCTGCTCCCGATGCACCAGACTCAACACTGCCAATATTCTGATCTGCCTCGTTATGACGGTGCCTGGGCCGAGCCATCAACGTCCACGCAGCCTCCACCTTGTTGGCTGGGACCACCCGGCTGGGCTCCCGGGCTGTAGGGCGAGGGTCCTGAGTGCCCGGAAGCCACCGTGGACATGCCCAGGGGGCGCTTCTCCCAGCCGGCCTCTCTGGCCCTGGCACTTCTAGATCAAGGGGGTGACAAACTATTTCCTTCCTTCTGGGTAAGTGTGTGTGTGGGGGAGGGGTGTTGGGTCACACCCAGCCACGCTCATGGGCTGTTCCTAGCTCTGTGCTCAGGATCACTTCCGGTGGGCCTCGGGGGACCATATGCAGTCCCAGGGTCTCCCCCGGGTGGTCCAGCTGGCGCCTGACCTGCCTCCATGTCTCTCCAGCCCCCAACGTTTTTTTTTTTTCTGACACAGCCGCAGGGTCAATACTTGAGCATTTGGGAGCCACGTGGACCCGAGACCCCTGAGTCTGCCGCTGGCCGAGAGGGCGTCACAGACGGCGTGGCAGCCTTGGGGTCCAGACCCAACGGCCGCTGCACCTAGCTCCCCTCTGGCCAACGACCATAACAAGCGGTGCCAGCCCAGGCCGTGGAGTGTTCCTGGCCAGGCCGTCACGGGCCGGAGACAAACCGTCCCCCTCGCCCTTCGCCCATTCCTAGCGGCAGACGCCTTGAGCGGCAGTAAAGAGCTAGAGCCGCCCACCGCCTTGGGATGGGCAGGGCGGCCCCGCGGGGAGCAAAAGCAAGAGGACGTGCCATGCCCAGGGCTTCAGGGGGCCGGGTGGCCGCTCTGAGGCTAGGTTCCCCCCGCCTAGAAGATTCCACAGGTGCAGCGGGTCCGGGGAGGGGGGGCGTGTGGGGGGATCTAGCGGGAAAGGCGGGCGGGGCAGAGCAGGGGAAGACACGTGGGCCCGGTCACACACGCCGCAGCAGGAAGCCAGGTGGCTGGCAGGCAGAGGGGGGCAGGGCCCAGAGGCGCCCCTCTGGCTGCGGAGTGGACGATGCCCCGGGGAGCGGGATTCTCCCAGCCTGCCTCGGGCTGAGAAGCCAGAGCCCTGCCCGTGAGCGGTCACCCTCCAGCACGATGGCACCTGGCCCGTGAGCGCCGTGGCTGAGCTCCCCTGCGCCCGGCTGACGGGCCCCTGGTCCGCCGGGGCACAAAAAACCACCTGGTGGCACCTGTTGGCACCTTCGCCTCAGACCTCGGGGACTGTCCTGTTGGGGACAGCCTGGTTCCAGCTGACCTCTGGTTCACCCCCACAAAGGCCGTGGGAAATGGCACCGGAAATACCCAGGCCTGGCTGGAAAGATGCTCGGTGAGGCCCAGGCCGCCCCGGAGGTCAGGAACCCGCCGCCAGCCGCCCCCCCTCGTCGCCCCCCCACTCTCCAGCCTCCGCGTCTCCAGCTGGAGCTTACAAAGAGCTCCCCGGGCCTCGGGGTCTGACGCGACAGATGTGCCGCAGAGCCGGGCGCCATCTGTGACGCGGCTCCCGGCAGATGGCGGGACGTCTCGGGCACCGAGGGCAGGGCTGGGCAGCCCCGGGGCCGCGGCCTCTCCCGCCGGGCCCGCTCCCGTGTGCCCAGGCCGGGCAGTCCTCAGGCCGGCGCGGGTTTCGCACTCCCGGGTGGGCCCGGGGTGGGGGGAGGCGCCCAGGCGGCTGGTGCGGTGCTGCCCCTTGCTCCCCCACCCCCGCGGGAGACCCGGGACCCCCCAGGACCCCCCAGGGCCCGGCGCTCACCTTGTTGATCTTGTTGGTCTTGGGCAGCGTCTGGCTGACGTGCAGGTCGGCGTAGCGGGGCGGCTTGCGGAGAGGGTTGTTGATGTCACAGGGGACCGACTCCGTCCGCACCAGCCTTGCTGGGTCCGTAGGGGCGAAAGGCGGGAGGGAGCAGCGTGAGGACCTGCTGAGCAGAGCTCAGAGGCTGCCTCGTAGGGCCCCCCGAGCCTCCCCCCGCCCCCCGCCCCGGCCTCCAGTGCTGAGACTAGATGGGGGTTCCCCGAGGGGCTGGAGGTGGGGGTCACCAGGCGCCCCCCTCCCCGTGTGGAACGGGAAGCGGGACATGCTCTGGGGCGCCTGATGTTCGCGTGACGGCCAACACAGGACTTGGTTAGGGCTGATTGGCTCTTTTTATTAATTAATTAATTAATTAATTAATGCTCTTTTTTTTTTTTGCTTTTTGGGTCACACCCAGCGATGCTCAGGGGTTACTCCTGGCTTTGCACTCAGGAATTACTCCTGGCAGTGCTTGGGGGACCATATGGGATGCCGGGGATCGAACCCGGGTCGGCCGCGTGCAAGGCAAACGCCCTACCCACTGTGCTATCACTCCGGCCCCTAATTTTTGCTTTTTGGGTCACACCCAGAGATGCATGGGGGTCACTCCTGGCTCTGCACTCAGGAATGACTCCTGGCAGTGCTCGGGGGTGGGGGGACCCTATGGGATGCCGGGAATCGAACCCGGATGGATTGCGTGTAAGGCAAACGCCCTCCCCGCTGTGCTATTGCTCCAGCCCGTGGTTCTTCTTGAAGCCCCCCATGGTTCCGCAGGGCATGCATCTCAGCACTGGGTCTCTTCTGGGAGACCAGGGGTCCCTGACTTCTGGGGGTCTCTACGGCAACCTTTAGGGGGCGGGTCCTTCTCTGACGCTTGTGGCGTTTTTCAGCCCTGTAAAGCCCAAAGCACTTTTGTCCTAATGTTGGCTGCCCTGGGGCTCCCTAAAGGAGGGCTGTGTCCTCTTCTCCCCTCCTGCGCTTCACCCCTCCCAGACTACATCTGCCAGGCTCCTCTCCCGGGCTGCCTCTTTCTCCTCTTTCTGGACCAAGGACCACGGGAACGGGCCAGCGCGAGAGGCTCGGCCCAGAGTTGCTCCCGCTGCGGTTCCTGATTTATCAGACGCGCCTGTCTCCCTCGTGCAGGGGAGCACTGGTGGGGGAGCTGAAGCCTCGCACTGACCCGGGGGTTCCATCTCTCTGCCTAGCCCGAGCTGCCGTCACCATGGAAACCGACTCTATTTCCAACTTCCCAGTGACCGGAAAGGGGGTGGAGGTGGGGAGCAAGACGCAGGTGGACTTGCAGAAAGTTCCTGGGCAGGTAGGGCGGCCCTGGGGGGACCCGAGGGGGCGGTGGCCGTGGGCGGGAGGCGGCAGCCCACCTCAGAGGCCAGAGCACTGAGAGCGGGCGGCTTCTAGAAGGTTCCCTCCGGGCTCTCTGTGGGAGCCGGAGCTGGAGGGACACGGGGTGGGAGGGGGCGCCCCGACTGAGGCTGACCCCCCCCACCACCACCACGGGGACTCAGCCCCACCACCCCTCCACGGGGACTCAGCGCCATGAGAACTCGGGCTGAAAACAGCCTCCTCTGCTCACGGGCTGTGGACAGTTGTTCAGGGAACAGATGGTCCTTCATTAAGGCGGGAAGGGCCCGAGAGGCAGCGAGTTTTCCTTCCCTTGCAGGTCCCTGGCCGGGCAGGGAAGCCAGGCAGACATCCTCGAAACCCCTCTGGGACACAGAGCGGCCCCCCGGGCCAGCAGGCTGCCTCCTTCCGGAGCTCCCTCTCGCAGGACAGGTTCCCCCTTGGGCTGGGGTGTAGCGGAGCGAGGGCTGACGTCAGCGACACAGGCCAGCTCCCCAGGTTCCCCCTTCAAGTTTCCTTCCGACCCCGGGGGGGAGGGGTGGAGGCGGGTGCCGGCTCCTGCCAGCCAGGAGGAGTTTTAACTTTCCAGTAAGCTGCTGACATTTGAAATCAGGTGCAGGCACCCCAAAACCCCCTCAAACTCTCCCCAGAGCCTCAGACAGGCTGTGGCCACGGCTGCCCCTGGCCGAGGGACGGTCCTTGCTCCCCGGCTGAAATTCTCTACTCTGTGCGGCCTCCTCTGGCCGCGGACTCTCATTCAAGGCCCTCGGTGGACCCGGGCAGCCTCTGGGCTTGCAATTCCTCCTCCGCCTCACAGAGGGCTCGAACCCATGCAGAGTGGCTGGGGTGGGGGGCTGGAGCCAGGAATCGGGCATGTCGTGCAGCCCCCCAGTGTTCCGATGTGGCTGGTCTGGGACTCCACCCTCTCAGGGCAAAGATCTGGCCCAGCAGTGCCCACTAGAACCTTCTGTGATGATGTACGTGTCCGTACGAGCGAGCACTCTCCGGGATGGTGCCTGGAGGGGCTGCAGGCTCTGGGAATGCAGCTGCCCAAGTTTTTATTTTATTTATTTATTTTTATTCCAAGCGACATTTAGATAGTCCAATGGGGTCAGTAGCGACAATAACGGACAGCACCGGATAGGAGATGGCCCCTGGGCATCTGCTAGCATGTGGACTGGAGCTGGGGGCAAGCAGCCCACACAACGAGGCCCAGGGTCACTATGGAGCCTCACGGGCAATATCCCCTCATGGAGTCCCTCCACCCCCATGAGTTTCTCCTTCCAGCGATACTGTCTTTGCTTTTTTTTTTTTTTTGGTGTTTGGGTCACACCTGGCGATGCACAGGGGTTACTCCTGGCTCTGCACTCAGGAATTACTCCTGGCAGTGTTCAGGGGACCATATGGGATGCTGGGATTTGAACCCGGGTCGGCCGCGTGCAAGGCAAACGCCCTACCCACTATGCTATCGCTCCAGCCCCTGTCTTTGCTTTTTGCATGGTGGAAGGTTGGTAATGACTTCCCAGAGATCCCCAAGACCCCCCGACTTCACAGCCACCTGCCACGGGCCCAGTGGGCAGGACACGATGGAAGGACACGCACTTCTGTGCCCATGGCTGGAGGTGGGGGGCAAGGGGGCTGGGGGAGGGGAGTGGGAATTAGGAGAAGGACGGTATGGAAAAGGAGATTTTGAGAAGGGGTGATGAGTCTATCTCGGTGCAGACGTGTCCAAGACACCAGGATAGGGATAAGGAAGAGGGAAAGGGCCTGGGGGTGTCCGGAGGAAAAGTGTCCAAGGGAAAGAAGGGGGATAGGCAAGGATTGGGGGAAGGAGCATCCAGGACCGCCTGGGTGGGACAGCCACCTCAGATGGCCTGGGGAGGCCCCTGCTGGGCCCGGGGCAGCGAGTGTTGGATACTTACCTCCTCTGTGGATGATGAGCAGGTGGCAGGGCGGGGCTTCTTTGGTGCATTTGTTGTGGCACTTTAACCTGCGAGGAAAAGAAGAAAAGATGAGTAGATGGATAGATGGATGGATGGGTGGGTGGATGGATGAATGGATGGATAGACAAATTGGCAGGAAGATGGATGGATGGGTGGGTGGATGGGTGGATGGATGGATGGATGGATGGATGGATGGATGGATGGATGGATGGATGAGTGGGTGAATGGATGGATGGATGGGTGGGTGGATGGATGGATAGATAGATGAATGGATGGATGGATAGATGGATGGATGGATAGATGCATCAATAGATAGATGGACAGGTGAATGGGCAGGTGAGTGGGTGGATGAATAGATAGATGGGTGGGTGGTTGAGTGGGTGGGTTTATGCATAGATGATGGATGGATAGATGGATGATGGGCGGATGGATAGATGAACAGGCAGATGGATGGAGGAAGGGAGGGAGAGTGGGAGAGATAGTGGATGATGAATGGATGGACAGGTAGATGGATGGATGGACAAATGGATAGATGAATGAATCATAGATGGATGGACAGATGAATGGGCAGGTGGATGGATGGATGGATGGATAGATGGGTGGGTGGGTGAGTGAATGGACTGATGCATAGATGGATGGATGGATAGAAGGATGAGTGGGTGGCTGGACAGATGAACAGGCAGACAAATGGATGGATGGAGGGAGGGTGGAAGGGATCAATGGATGGATGAAGGCATGGATGGATGGATGGAGAGGCAGGTGGATGGATGAATGTCGGTTGGACAGGTGGATAGATGGGAGGGTAAGGTGAAGGGTGAGAGCAGATGAGAATGATGGGTGGAGGGATGGATGCAAGAGCAGATGGATGAATGAGTAGACAGACAGAAGTGGTGGGAGGAAAGAGGCTCCGGGAGGTCAGAAAGCTCTGTGGTCCGTGGGAACCAACGTGTGAGCTCAGCTGCAGCAGCTACTGTATACCCTTGGCACCCAGGAAATGAGCTTCGGAGAGGACACTGCTTGGCTCCCACCAGCCAGCTCACCTGTGGCCAGGAGTGGGCATGAACGGTTTCGCCAAGGGTGCCCAGGTGTGTAGATGCGCTTTCCTATCCAGCTGTATTTCTCTTCATCACCACCCACCAATCCTAATAACCATCTTCCATCTGCCCTTAGCCTCATTTCCTGGACCTTCTCCACACACGCCACATACACCGTGCAGTTGGACATGTCTAACATCCCCAAGCGAATATTGCTAGCATCCCCATTTGGCAGAGAGAGGAACTGAGTCTGACTTGTCCACCTACAAACCAGGATCAGTGGTCCCCACTTCCCGAAGGGCTCAGGCTCTCAGAGAAGGCCAGACAAGTCTTCCCCTTCAGATGAAACGAGTTGAGCTTGAGAAGTATTAAGTTGAAGAATTCAGAGTTGGGGCTGGAGCAGTTGCACAGCGGGTAGAGCGTTTGCCTTGCATACGGCCGACCCGGGTTCAATCCCCGGCATCCCATATGGTACCCCGAGCCCCACCAGGAGTGATTCCTGAGTGCAGAGCCAGGAGTAGAGTAACCCCTGTGCATTGCTAGGTGTGGCCAAAAAAAAAAAAAAGCAAAAAAAAAATTCAGAGTTAAAACATCTTCCTTTGAGATAAAGCTCAGGTGGGAGTTTGCCCTGACTTCAAAGGAATGATCCAAACTCCCAACTGCTAGGACCTGGTGGTGGCTGGTTTGCTTTATTGTCCCATGTCACCTACTAGCATCCCCATTTGACAGAGAGAGGAACTGAGTCTGACTTGTTCACCTACAAACCGGGATCAGTGGTCCCCACACACACCGTGGCAGAGGTTACTCTGTTCCCTTAGGATTCCAGGGCCATCTTCATGTCCACCAGCCTCTGGCCACCAGTGGGTTTCAACGAGGCCCCCCACCCCCGGCCGCTCTGAGATCTCCTGTGCTAAATAAAGCTACTCCCCCCCACCCCTCCGCTCCGGCACGAGGGCCCGTCTGCAGGCCCCGACACACACACTCCATGGGGTCTCCCCACAACTAGCCTAGCTCAGCGGTTCTCAAGGTGGGGTCCCCTCACACGCAGGGTCAACACGCTCTGGGAACTCGTCAGAAATGCCAGCTCCGGGTGGGAGGGTGGGGGCTCCACCCAGCTCTGACGAGTCAGAGGCTGAAGCTGACCAAGCGGGAATCTGTCTCTAGCCAGCACTCCGGGAGCATGTGGGGTGCACCGGGACCCCAAGAGTGGTCCAGGGAAGCAGTGCTCCTCAACTAAGGGCTGTAAGCCCCCCACGGGCCCCAGGGTATTCCAATTGCATCAAATGGGGGGCACGGCATGAGGCCAGGGGGGCCATCAGTAGGATGGGGGGGTCCACAGGGTGGGAACGAGGTCGAGGGGGGCCACAATGGAAACAGGTTGAGAAACTGCTCCAGTGGACAGACGTTTGGGGCTGGGTGTGCAGGGTTTGTTTTTTGGGGGTCTTTAATGACCTCCCAAGGTCCTGCATTCTGCCTTGCTGCAGGAAAGCGAGATTGGGGGGCAGGAAGTGCAGGGGGAAGCTGGGGAGGGACGTGTGGCATGGAATGACGCAGATCCTTGAAAGGACCGGTCCCCCCTCAACTGACCTTCCTGGGGGTCAATCTCTGGGGCCACCCCCCTCTCTCTCTCCGCCGGCCCGAGCTGGACCGCTGCGCTCTCTGCAGGAAGCAAGCCTGCTTACCCTGCCAGTGAAACATCCCTCGGTTCCAACTTGCCGTGTTCCTCGGGGCAAGGCACGCTTCTCTATTCACATCCTGTTCTGTTTTAAACAATGTGGTTGGGAACCCAAAGGGCTGTTAGAGTCAACAAACTAATGGCAGATGATGGCTAAACTGGGAAACTGAGGCCATCTGGAATCTTCCACAGGAGACGGCAGCTCACCGAGAGACCGGACGGTGGGCGGGGGAAAGGGAACCGCGGGTCTGCAGTGTGACTGGGTCTGGGGTGACTGAGACGGCCGGTGCCAACGGCAGCAAATCCTGCTGATGCCACTTCCAGAGTTGGCATGGGGGGGGGTCCACCAGCCTGGAGACTTGCCCCAGATCCAGCATCAAAGGCCAGGGAAGCTGAAGTTGTAGGGAGGGAAGTGGCGGACCCAAGCAGACCCAAGGGGTTCCCGAGGGTCTGTTTGGTTCCAGAGGCACCAGGAGCCACGGAATCTCCTGGGCCTTGGGAAAGATCCGGCTGCTGGGTGGAAGCCCCGGGCTGGGGCGTCCCTGACACCAGAAGGTTCCACTCAAGCCTGGAAGCTTCCAGAAAGGTCTCATCTCCTTTCCCCACTCCAACCCCCCCAGCAAGCCCCAGGGGAAGGAGAGAGTGAGGTGCCATGTGGGAAGGGGCACCGCCTCCCACAGCACCCACCTTCGGACCACTGCCGAGCCAGCTCTGAAGGCCCTGGGGGGCTCCAACGAGCACCCCGGGATTATTAAAGGAAGCTGGGCACACCCACAAGGTCTGTCCCTATGGGCCACTCAGCCATCTCCATCCCCCGCGGGCACCATGGTTTCAGATCCCGAACATCTCCCAGAACATTCCAGAAGTCTTGCCAAGCGTGGGCTGGGGGCTCGAGCCTGACTCGGGGGACACCACCCACCAGGGGCCACCTCCGCCTGAGAGCTGAGCACAGTTCCTGCCCCGCATGCTTGCTGTGAAGACCCCAGGAAGAATCTTCAGGGTCCCCACCCACAAGGTAGCACCTAGGAGGCACCCCTAAGCCCCCACCCGGACCGGAAAGGGCTGCCTCCCTCCCAACGCTCCCTGAACGGGTGCTCGACTTGTTCGTTAACTCCCAGTGATAAGATAAGCTCCAGTGCTCAGGAGAGAAGTTGCTTACGAGGCTCTTTCTCCCGCAGAGGTGCAGCCGCCAGGGGAGACAGCCCCAAGCCAGTCGGGTGCTGCTCCGTCTCCAAAGCCCCCCTCCCCGCCCCTGCTGTGGGGTGCCTGACCCCCCCCCATAGCTGGTGCAATGCAAATTCTGGGCAGGGGCTGAGAGGTGGGGAGGAGGGAGGAAAAAGGAAAAGGAAAGACTAAACCAACAACAACAAAAAAAACAACAAAAACACACCAAGAGCTCTGGGGACAGACATGCAGTTAGTCCTGATCAAACCCTGTCATGAAAAAAGATTATTTTTGGCCACACTCGGGGCTCAGGGTTCCTCCTGGCTCTGCACTCAGGAATTACCCCTGGCGGTGCTCGGGGGACCCTCTGGGATGCCGGGGATCGAACCTGGGTCGGCCGCGTGCAAGGCAAACGTCTTCCCCGCTGTGCTATCATCGCTCAGGCCCCACAAAATGATTTGTTTCTTTCCCAAGCACCCCCTGTTGCTTGTGAAGACAGTCCCTGCTTGCAGTCTCCTCCTGGGTCCCTTCTCTTCCCCACCCTGGCAGAGGGTGGGCTAAACTAGGACCAGATGCAACTGGACTCCCTGGAACCTGGCTTGGGGGCCGTGGTGGACGGAGGACCCTTGGGGTGGGAGCTCGGGCTTCCTAACAGACCTGCCAGCACCACAGGGGAGGGTCAGCACTGGGATCATCAGACGGACCCTTGGCCATGCCCTGCTCCCACCCGCCCTTCCCCCACGTGAGCTATTCATTGATTCCCAACGGCCTCCATTTCCTCATCTGTAAAATGGGGTTACGAACACAGTCGGCCTTCCCCGAGCCGTTTCGAGAATTAAATGAGATGGTGCATGCCCAGTCTTCAGCCGAGGGCGGGCGGTAAGTCCCTGGCATGTGGGTATCACGAATGCCACCACCACCACCGTCATCCTCAACAGCCCCCAGCTCACCCTCTGGTAGAAAGTCTGGGCAGCGCTCGCCCGCAACTGTGATGGGACTCCGGTTTTCGCTTATAGCCAGGTGAGCAGCTCCCGCTCTGATTAGGGGGGAAAGCTGAAGCGTTTCTATTCATGGCCAACGTGAGGTTCGGGCTTCAAGCTGGTGCTCACGCTGCTAATTACATGCTGCCAGTATCCTGTCTGCGGCGCCCGCTCCTGTAGCTTCCCGGAACTTCTCCGCAGCTGCGACCGATCTACCGACCGCCAGCGGTTGGGGGGAGAGGGAGCTGTCCCTGGGGGGCGCCCCCCCCACACCCCGCAGCAGCTCACTCGGATGGCGGCCAAGGACCCCTGCCCCGAGGAGGAGGGGGCCCGGCTCACGGAGCCAGGACGCTGTCGCTTCAACTGCAGTCTGACACGGGGACAGGGGCCGGGAGGGGAGCACATGGGTACAGGCCCCGGGACGCCGGCACACGGGGAAAGCCCGGGAAGAGCCAGGCCCACGTGGGCCGAGTCACAGGGGACAGGTCCAGTCTGCGGGACAGCGGGAAGAGCACCACGAGCTCAGAGCCTTGATGGGTGAGGGGGTCCCGGGGCTCCGGGCGCAGGGACTTGGCCTGGCTAAAGCACACAGATTAATGTGCGTATAAACCATGATTTAAAAAAAAAACACCAAAAGGCCTCGATGTAGCCCTGGGCGACACCGGGAACCGTGTGTGGCTGAGCCCGGCTCCTCACAGGTCCGTGTTGGCTTTTCCGGGGGCAGGACCGTGGGTCCTTCCCGCACGCTGCCGCCTCCAGCCTGGGTCCCGCGGGGTCTGGGCTGCTCCGAGTGACTCAGGCGACGTCCCGGGCACACAGAGCACTGGACACCCCGTTTCTCAGGGTCTGAAGCTGCCCCCCCCCTGTAGCCCGGAAATGGGCGTCCTAGAGGTGCTGTTTGTTCAGGAAACGGGGTAGGGGGGAACAGGGATGTGGGGGAGGGCCAACCCCCCACCCCACCCCACCCCCGGCCCCACAGGGACTCTATGGCGCTGTCTGAGATGTTTCTGGTTAAATACCTCAACTTTGCAGGCCTTCAGCTCTGTCCGACTATGGATGGGCCTTTGGCACAGACAGGAGCTGGCAGAAACCTTGACTCACTCGTGTCCCCCACCAGGCCCCTCACCCGTCCTGTCACTGCCGTCGGGGAAGGTGTCAGCCTCGGCGGGCATCAGAGAGGCTCAGCGACCTTCCAGCCAACACACAGCCGGGATGTGAGCGGAGCAGCCGGGCCGTGCCCTCGGTCCTCCCCGGCTCCCCGGGCCTCGCCCGTGTCACCCTCTCTGGAAGCAGGTCCCGCCGGGGGACTTTTTTTTTTTTTTTTTTGCTTTGGTTTGGGTTTGCTTGTTTTTTGTTTAGGGGCCACACCTGGTGGTGCTCAAGGGCTTGCGCCCGGCTCCTGAGCTCAGAGGTCCCTCCTGGGGCGGGGGGCTTGGGGGACCTTCTGGGGGGCCGGGGATCGAACAGGCAAGTCAAAAGGAACTTCTCCCGGGCTGGAGAGACCAGCCAGGCTGTGCCAAACAAACACCTTCCTTCCTATTCTCTCTCTCTCTCTGTGTCTCTCTCTGTCTTTCCCTCTGTCTCTCTGTCTCTGTCTCTCTCTCTGTGTCTCTCTCTGTCTCTCCCTCTGTCTCTGTCTCTCTCTGTCTTTCCATCTGTCTCTGTCTGTCACTGTATCTCTCTGTATCTCTCTGTCTCTCCCTCTGTCTCTGTCTGTCTCTGTCTCTGTCTCTCTCTGTCTCTCCCTCCGTCTCTGTCTCTGTCTCTCTGTGTCTCTCCCTCTGTCTCTGTCTCTCTGTGTCTCTCTCTGTATCTCTCTGTGTCTCTCCCTCTGTCTCTGTCTGTCTCTGTCTCTCTCTCTGTGTCTCTGTCTCTCCCTCTGTCTCTGTCTCTCTCTGTGTCTCTCTGTGTCTCTCCCTCTGTCTCTGCCTGTCTCTGTCTCTCTCTCTCTAAGAGAGCAGGTCACCGCTTTGCTTTCCTGCAAGAAATGCAGACACGGAAGAGAGGTTTGCAAAGGCTGCAGGCGGGGGCCCTGGGCGGGACGCGGGAGGTGCCCGGGCTGGGGTGCGGGGAAAGCCATCACCCATCACCCCGTGGCTGCCGGAGCCCCTCCGGCCGCTGCACACGCTGATCCCCTCTCTGAGCTCAGAAGCCTCCGCGGGGATGGGAAGGCGTCCGCGGAGAGAGCTGCAGATTGCTCTCGGAGCGCGTCCCCATTAGTTCATTAATCTCGCTATTCAGAGCGCCAACAAGGCGGCTGATGAGGATTCCGGAGGAAGTGGGCACTGAACCGAAGCGAGGAGGGAAGGGGGTTCGACATTCAGAAGCAGCCCAGCTTCCGGGCTGCTGGGGGGACCCCTAAACCAATCCACAAAGTCAGGAAGAGTGTTTGCTTCTATTTCTGAGGTTCCCATGAGGCGGGTACGAGGCTGAGCACTTAATACCCCCTCTCCCTTTCCATCTCCCTCTGTCTCTCCCTCTCTCCCCCTCTCCTCTCTCTCTTCCTCTCCCTCTCCCTCTCTCTCCCTCTTTCCCTCCCCTTCTCTCTCTCTTCCCCTTCTTCTCCCTCCATCTCCCCTCTCTCCCTCCTCTTCTCTCTCTCCCTCTCCCTCCTTCACCCTCTCTCCCTCTCTCCCTCTCCCTCTCTCTCTCTCCCTCTCTCCCTCCCCTTCTCCCTCTCTTCCCCTTCTTCTCCCTCCATCTCCCCTCTCTCCCTCCTCTTCTCTCTCTCCCTCTCTCTCTTCCTCTCCCTCTCCCTCTCTCCTCTCCCTCTCCCTTTCTCTCCTCTCTCCCTCTTTTCCTCCCCTTCTCTCTCTCTTCCCCTCCTTCTCCCTCCATCTCCCCTCTCTCCCTCCTCTTCTCTCTCTCCCTCTCCCTCCTTCACCCTCTCTCCCTCTCTCCCTCTCCCTCTCTCTCTCTCCCTCTCCCTCTCTCTCCCTCTTTCCCTCCCCTTCTCTCTCTTCCCCTCCTTCTCCCTCCATCTCCCCTCTCTCCCTCCTCTTCTCTCTCTCCCTCTCTCTCCCTCCTTCACCCTCTCTCCCTCTCCCTCCCTCTCTCTCCCTCTCCCTCCCTCTTCCTCTCCCTCTCTCTTTCCTTCCCCTTCTCTCTCCCCCTCCTTCTCCCTCCATCTCTCCTCTCTCCCTCCTCTTCTCTCTCTCCCTCTCTCTCCCTCCTTCACCCTCTCCCTCCCTCCCTCTTCCCCCCTCTCTCCTCTCTCTCCCTCTTTCCCTCCCCTTCTCTCTCTTCCCCTCCTCCCTCCATCTCCCCTCTCTCCCTCCTCTTCTCTCTCCCTCTCTCTCCCTCGTTCACCCTCTCTCCCTTTCCCTCCCTCTCCCTCCCTCCTTCTTCCCCCCTCTCTCTCTCCTCTCTCTCCCTCTTTCCCTCCCCTTCTCTCTCTTCCCCTCCTTCTCCCTCCATCTCCCCTCTCTCCCTCCTCTTCTCTCTCTCCCTCTCTCTCTCCCTCGTTCACCCTCTCTCCCTTTCCCTCCCTCTCCCTCCCTCCTTCTTCCCCCCTCTCTCTCTCTCCTCTCTCTCCCTCTTTCCCTCCCCTTCTCTCTCTCTTCCCCTCCTTCTCCCTCCATCTCCCCTCTCTCCCTCTCTCTCTTCCCCTCCTTCTCCCTCCATCTCCCTCTCTCTCCCTCTCCCTCCTTCACCCTCTCTCCCTCTCTCTGTTGTTGTTTTCACAATCTGGCAAGGTGAGGTTTTATTTCCCCCTTCCTACTGCGGTGCTCAGGGCTGACTCCTGGCTCTGTGCTCGGGGGGTCATCACTGGCAGGGCTCAGGGAACCTTAGGCAGCGCGGGGGATCCAACCCGGGACCCTCCCGCACACAAGGCCCATGTCCCGTCCACTGAAGTATCTCCCCGGCTCTGCTCTCAAGTTATTTATGTATTTATGTTTAAAGAAAACTCGTTGCCTTGAAGGCAGCCCCAAGCCCTCCCCTTCAGGAGAGGAGGATTTCGGAGCACAGAGACGGCACGGCTGGCCTTGACCCCACGCTCTTTCCTCAGCGTTCCAGGACTAGCCGCCCGCCCGGCCCCCAGCTCGTCCCGACCCCGTCTCTCACTCGGCCCTTCTCCATCCCAAGCAGCCTCTGGAGAGACGGTCTGGCCCAGCGGGACCACTTCCCGCTCTCCTCTCTCAGGAGCTGACGCCCCCGTCTCCGGCGTGTCCCCTCTGTTTCCCCATCTGCGCCCACGCTCAGCCTCCCGAGACCCCGGCCTCTCTGGCCTCGGCTCCCCCTGGCAGCCTCTCCGACATGCAGGCCTCCCCGGGTGAGACAGACAAACGGCCGGCCAGCCTGTCTGGGCCGAGGCAAGCGCCATGGGCCTGTATTTCTGGAAGAGCGAGTCCAAACTGCCCCCCGGTGACAGTGCTCAGAGCCAGTCCCCGAGTCCAGCGTGCCATGCCGAAGTCCCCCGGGCATGCAGGGACTCGGCTACCCTGGCAGACAGACTGTGTCCGCGGCTCCGTCGCATCCTAAGGGTTGTACGACCCGGGGCGCCGGGGAGGGGGGGGGCATGGCGCAATGCCACCACGACACGCGTGTTCTGGAGGGGCCAGGAGCCACTGCCACGGGAAAGGCTGGGAGAGGCGGGGTGTGTGATGATGAGACGTGGTTCCCCGGGGCTGACGCTGACACAGAGGGAAACTGAGTCCTGCCCACCAAGGCAGTCCGGCATGGTGCTGGGGGCCCACCCTGTCTGCTGCAGCCCAGCCCGTCCCCCGTCCCCTCCTGCCCCTGCAGGGCCCCGGCTTCCCAACAGAGGGTTCCAGGCGCCAAGGCGGCCTCGGAGTTCTGCCGTTTGGGACTTGAAGATTAAGCCGAGTCCCGGCCATGTCCCTCTCACCCCATGACCCGACTTCAGAGCCTTCTCCGGCTCTGAAGGGACCCCCGCTCTGCAATGCTCTGGTTCCCGTGCCCACCCGCAGCCGGGCCCTGAGCCCCCAAGAGAGAGGCGCCAGCCTCCTGGGAATCAGGAAACCAGAACCCCGGGATGATCTCGGAGCCTCGGAGCACAGCCTGGACTGGAGAACGGGGCGGGGGGGGGAGGGGGGGAAGAGGGGAGGGGTGGGGGGTGTGCAGGGGGGTCCTTCAGGGACAGCCACTTACTTGCAGTTCTTGCACTTGAGGCCGAAGAGCATCCCCTTCCCGCAGACGGTGCACGTCTGCGCCATCCAGTACTTGGTGGAGAACCTGGGGGCAGAGAGAAGGGACACTCGAGGCCCTGGAGGAGGGGCTGTGGAAAGGGGGTGCGCTGGGGCCCCCCCGGCCATGAGCCTGCAGCCGCTGAGGGTGTGCGTCTGCCTCAGGCGGGTCCAAGCAGGACGTGGAGATGGGGTGGGGGGGATGTCACAGCTTTAGTGCTGCTCCCCCTCCCGCCCCGCCCGGGCCGTGGGCAGGCAGGGACAGGGGACAGGGTGTCGGGCCGGGCTGGGCTCTGACCCAGACCCTCAGGGCAGCCCCTCGGCTCACTGCCTGGTGGCCGAGACTGACCGGTTAGTGCCGGGACAGACGCCCGGGGCCACTGCTCTCCTCAGAGTCACGAGCAAGTGCCTGGAGTCCAGCAGGGTCCTTGACTGCTCGTCAGAGCCCCTGGAAAGCTCCAGGCCTGCCCCTACACACACACACACACACACACACACACACACACACACACACACATACACACACACAAGCTGAGATGCCTCCAAGCCTTGGGAGCAGAGGAGAGTCCCCACGTCCTTCCCGCTGTCCCTTCTCAGTGGTCCAAGCCTTGCCGGCTGCAAACCTCAGACTGGTGGGGAGCATCTCTGGCCAACCCCTGAGAGACCCCTGCCGCCCCCCAGGGTGCTCTCCCACCCGCCCACACCCCCACAGGTCCCGGGAAGAAGGCACTGAAGCTTCCCAAAGCAGAGATCATTTTCGTGCATGACTTTTCCCGGCCTCCCCAGCAGGCTCTGTCTCTCATCTCCGCTGCCTCAGAGGGCCGCCGGGAGAGCGGGCAGTGACCTCGGACAGTGGGGACCCAGGGATCGGAGGGGAGGGGCAAGCTCTGGGGGCCACCCGGTCCGAGTTGGGCCGTTCCCAGGCCAGGCAGCGGGAGCCAAGGGCGGGGTTCCGCCCTCATGGACCCTCCTGTGGCCAGGGGAGCCGCCCTCTCGGCTCTGCAGTGGGGCGGGTCAGCCCGTGGGCACCCTGCAGCGGGGCCAGTCCCCTGGGCGGGATCGTGCATCGCTGCGGAGTGGGCAGCGGGCTTCAGCCCTTGGTCCAGGGCGGGCCCCGCAGCCCGCGTGAGTGTCCGGTCCGGGCCTGTTCCCTCCCCCACTCTCGGGCCCCGGCTCCCTCTGCCCAGGCCCTGCCCGTGGTGTCTCCCAAGTGGTCCTCGGGGCCCCTGGGGGCCACGCCCAGGAATACGCGGCCACCCGGAAGGCTGGTTTTGGGGGGCCCGAGGACGCCCTGTGGCTTGGGCGACCGTGGTGTTGGGCCCATCAGGACCAGACCGGTGGGGGCGGGGCCCTCCGTGCTGTGCCCCTGAGAGCCGGGGACGGGAGCCCTGTGCTCTGTCTCCCCCCTCACTCCCTCCCCAAGGCCAGGACGAGTCTGTCCTTCTGGGGCCGGGGAGGAACAGGGGGTGAGACCGAGACTCCCTGTTCTGCCCGCCAGTGCCCCCCTACCCCGCCTGCCCACCCCACCCCCCGGTGCACCAGCAGGTGGGGAAGACGGGGGGCAGGGCCACCTCGCAGAGGGGAAGACACGGAGAGCCTCCTGCCCAGGGGCACTCTGAGCAAGGATGGCACCAGCCCACTGAAGCAGCGCCACGGCCACTCTTAAAGACAAAATGAGGGGCTGGAGCGATAGCACAGCGGGTAGGGCGTTTGCCTTGCACGCGGCCGACCTGGGTTCGAATCCCAGCATCCCATAGGGTCCCCTGAGCACCGCCAGGGGTAATTCCTGAGTGCAGAGCCAGGAGTGACCCCTGTACATTTCCGGGTGTGACCCCCAAAAAAACAAAATGAGCGGGGGAGGGGGTTACTGAGGGGGGGGGCTACCCGGCCATGCTCAGGGCTTACTCCTGGCTCTGTACTCGGAGGTCACTCTTGGTGGGGCTGGGGGGTCGTATGGGATGCCGGGGAGTGGACCCGGGTCGGCGGGCGTACAAGGCAAGTGCCTGCCCACTGTACTATACTGCCCCAGCCCCGAGGCAGGACCACCCTTAAGGAGCGGCCCCCCCGGAGGGCGGGAGTGGGGAGCCGAGGGGTGCTGGAAGGTGTGGAGGGGAGGGGGCGAGCAGGGAGAGACCCCCTCCCTCTGCAGAGCTTCCCTCTGCGAGTCTCGCTGCCGGGCCCCGGCTGCGTCTAGCACATCTCTCGCTTGCCTTCGCGTCCACCTCACATTCGGGCCTGAACAAATGACCTGTCACCATCTTCCTCTCCAAGGCTGTTTGACGAGCTGCCATTCCTGCCCGAGGCTCCGTCCCACGCTGCCAGCCCCACTGCCCTGAGGGGGGGGGCGGGGGGACGGAGGGGGGCAGCTGGGAACTGTCCCAGCCTGCAGAGACGCCCCCCACCCCTGCTCCGACGGCGCACCCCTCCGTATGGTGACCAACTTTGGGTGGGAAGCGTTTGTTGTAACCATCCGACCTTTTTCAGCAGACCCCACCTACAGAACCTCGGGGGGCGTAGGGCCACTCCTCCTGGGATGCTCAATGCTCTGGGCTCGGCCTGGTGGTTACTCAAGGGCCAGAGGTGCCCCGGGTGCCAAGTGGTGCCAGGGACCCATCAAATCCAGGGCTCTGCATCGGCTGGCCTGGGCACTCCCCCTTGAACTGCATCCGGGCCCCGGACGTACGTAAGCAGGGTGGTGTTTCCCGGGCAATGGTTCTCTGCCAAGTGCAGCCTGGCACTTCTCTTGCCTTGTCCGACCTATGTGGGAACACGATTCCCAGAGAGGGCGAGTCGCTTCCTGCAGGCGGCAGAGGTCTGTGAGCTGGGGCTCAGGCCCGCCTGGCTGCGGAGTCCCGGCTTGCGGGCATATTCCGAGCTAACCTGACGGGCACTAGGGTCCCTCAGAGGGGCCAGGTCAGGCCCCACCATGGCACCGAGGGCCAGCGCGGGGCGGGGGGGCCTACCTGTGCTTGATGGAGTTGCCGAGGTCTCTGCGAGGGATCTGCGGGGACCAGCGGGGCACGGACAGCGTGTCTGCGGGGAGAAGACGGGGGTCGGTTAGCCAGGGAGGGAGGCGGCTGGGCAGCAGAGGGCGGCCCTCGGGCAGGATGGCCGGACCTCACCATGAGGCTGGGCCACTCGGACCCTGCTCCAGCCGGGGCACCTTCTTCTTCTTCTTTTTCTTTTTCTTTTTTTTTTTTTTTTTTGCTTTTTGGGTCCCACCCGGCGATGCACAGGGGTTACTCCTGGCTCTGCACTCAGGAATTACCCCTGGCGGTGCTCAGGGGACCATATGGGATGCTGGGAATCGAACCCGGGTCGGCCACGTGCAAGGCAAATGCCCTCCCCGCTGTGCTATCACTCCAGCCCCTTCTTTTTCTTTTTTTAATTCCGACAAAACTTTAAGAAATAGCAAACTGGATGATCAGGAAATAAATCAGTAAAAGTCCATTTATGATTACTCGATGATTCTGACTTACATAAATAGGAGAAATTAAAACCATTTAATACCATAGGATGAAATGCCTCTGCTCATTTACATGTGTACATCTTCAATGCCGGAATCTAAGGCCCACGACATTAAATTTTATTTTATACTTGGATCCCGTTATGGTTAATAATCACGCCTCCCGTCATGAACAACAGGTTTTTTTGGTTTGTTTTTCTGGGTCACACCCGGCAGTGCTCAGGGCTTACTCCTGTCTCTGTGCTCAGGAATTACTCCTGGTGGTGCTCAGGGGACCATCAGGGAGGCCGGGATCAAACCAGGGTTGGTCACGGGCAAGGCAAATGCCCTGCACGCTGCACTATCGATCCGGCCCCTAAGAAAACTTTGAAAAGCAATCCTGTGTTAATATATTTTGGAGTTTACACGGACTAGGTAAGGCCAATAGATGTAAATCCACTCCCCTACACACACACACACACACACACACACACACACACACACACACACACTTTATATGAACACTGTGGCTTACAAAGTTGTTCATGGTGATCTGTCACAGGCATTCAATATTCCAGCCCAGTCCCACCACCACTGTCACCTTCCCTCCACCACCGTCTCCAATTTTCAGCCTGCGAGTCACCTGGGCAGGGCATCTGGGAGGCCCTGGAAGGGGGCAGCCGAGGGAAGGATTGTGTGGTGCCCACTTGCATTTACAGAGGTCTGTGTGTGTCAGGCACCTGCAAAGGGACTTGTAGGCCTTGGCCCAGGAGCGGGGCGGTCAGCATCCCCACCTCAAGGACAAGGAAACTGAGGCCTGGGCAGAGGCCAGAGACCAACATGCTGCACAGCTGCTATGAATCCGGGCCCGAGGGCCTCGCACGTGCCCACACGCTGGGGTTCTACTGGGACAGAAGCCAGAGAGCCAGCACTGGGGCTGCCACTTTCCTTGGTTCTGTTGCAACCCACCCCGCCCCCATGGACACCAGAAAATTATTTGCTTACTATTTGAAGTTGGGCTGGAGCGACAGCACAACGGTTGGGCATTCGCCTTTCACGCGGCTGACCCGGGTTCGATTCCTCTGCCCCTCTCGGGGAGCCCGGCAAGCTACCGAGAGTATCGAGCCCACTCGGCAGAGCCTGGCAAGCTACCCATGCGTATTGGATATGCCAAAAACAGTAACAATAAGTCTCTCAATGAGAGACGTTACTGGTGCCCGCTCAAACAAATCGATGAGCAACAGGGTGACAGTGACAGATTTTAAGTTGACTTCTGGGGTTTACATTTATTTTTTTGCTTACTACTTTAAGTTGACTTTTAGGGTTTACATTTATTTTTAACGAATGAATTTGTTTTTTATTGATTTATTTTGGGGGTGGGGGTGGGGGCTGCCAAACCTGGCAGTACTCAGGGGCCATTTCTGGCTATTCTGTGCCCACAACTGACAGATGCTCAAGGCACCCTTTGCAGTGCTGGGGATCTGAACTAGGGTCAGCCACGTGCAAGGGACACAAATCCTCTCTCTCCAGCCCCAGATATATTTGTTTTAAAAATCAAGTTCCACGTGAAAAAGAATTCACTTTGTGAATAACAGTAACTGTTTAAAGTATATCCAATCATGTAGCATCAAAACCTGGGTGAGTGAGAAGAAATGGATGGATTAGTGGTAGAGGAAGAGATAGATGAAAGGTGGGGAGAGGGGTAGATTTATGGGTAGGTGGGTGGGTGGGTGAGTGGATGGATGGATAAACAGATGAGTGGATCGACAGGTGCATGGATGGATGAATGGGTGGATGGATGGATGGATGGATGGATGGATGGATGGATGGATGGATGGGTGGGTGGGTGGGTGGATGATGTGTGTGTAGATGGATGGGTGGATGGAGAGATGAATGGATGGGTGGATGGATGGATGGATGGATGGATGGACGGATGGATGGGTGGGTGGATGCTGTTTGCGTAGATGGATGAGTGGATGGGTGGGTGGATGGAGAGATGAATGGATGGATGGGTGGATGGGTGGGTGGATGGAGAGATGGATGGATGGGTGGATGGATGGATAGACAGATGGATGGGTGGGTGGGTGGATGGATAGATGGATGGATAGGTGGACAGGTGGATGGATGGGTGGGTGGGTGGTTAGATGGATGGGTGGGTAGATGGATGTGGACGGATGGGTGGAGGAACGGGCGGGTAGGTATGTGTCTGGCTAGAGAGATGAATGGAAGACTGGATGGATGGTGGGGTGGAGGGATGGATGGAGACATGACTAGCTTGGTGAGGAGACACTGGGCGTGAGGAACAGCCCATAAATCACACAGACGTCAGCCTTGTCGCTGTTCCCTTTTGCCCTTTGTTCCCCTGCCGCATCCCTGCGGCCTGCACCCTTCTTCTGCCCACAACTGAGTTCTAGCACCCTCCCGCAGCCCTGGGGCACCAGCCCCCTCCTCACCCGCCAAGCACGCCTCCTCCTCCTCCTCCTCTTCCTCGCAGGTCTCACAGGCCCCGAGGGGGTGTGAACCGCAGCAGGCAGGCTGCCCGAGACACCTCTGCGGGCCGGGAGCGGCGGCGAGTGGCTGAGCCCCCAGCCAGCTCTCAGCTCTCCTGCCAGATGGCCGGAGCCGGCCCAGCTCTCAGCGCGGACGAGCACGCCTCATTTCCCAGAGCCACTGTCCTGCCGTGGCACGCGCCTCCTCGCCGGGCAGCTGGGCTGGTCTCAACTGCCCGGGACGGTCACCCGCGGCCCCTTCGCCCCGCACTTCTGGCTAATGGCTCTGCCGCGGCCACCTGAAAGCTGTTTGCGGGAACCCCAGAACTGCCCTCGCCAAGCTGGCACCCTTATTTTGGGAGCACTGATCACTTTCCCGGTCTCCAAGGGCAGAGAGAGCCCTCGGGCTGGGGGCTGGGGGGCAGCGAGGAACAGCAGCTGGCGGAGTTTCTGCCAGGGCATTACAGACGGGTGGTCATCGGGCCCACAGCCTTGGCTCCCAGTTCTTTTTTTTTTTTTTGAGGGGGGTGTTCACACCCAGCGATGCTCAGGGGTTCCTCCTGGCTCTGCACTCAGGACTTACTCCTGGCGGTGCTCAGCGGACCCTATGGGATGCTGGGAATCGAACCCGGGTTGGCCGCGTGCAAGGCAAACGCCCTCCCCGCTGTGCTATTGCTCCAGCCCCTTGATTTTCATTTTCTAAGAGCCAAAAGAAAGCATGAGCCTGGGGTGGGGTGGTTGGGGGGGGACAGACCATGACCCAGCTGGGGACCCGTCAGGATGGGCCTTCCTCCAGCAGACGGGCTGGGGGTGACGTCGGGGAATGAAGGGGGGGAGGGGAGTCCCCCCAACCTCTCAGGCGGGCTCTTGCTGGGGCCGGGTGCTTTCGGAGTCTCACTCAGAAACCCTAAGGCCAGCCTTGCCGGCAACGCGCAGGGGAAAGGACAAGTGGCAAGTAGTCCGGAGACCCCGGCGGGAAAGAACAGGCCTCTGAGGGCGGCGCTGTGGGCCGGGGAGGGCGGGGCAGGAGCGGGGAGACGCGGCACGGCCCGCCGCAGCCTGGACGCGAAGGCGCAGCCTCGCCGGGCGTCACAGTCACCGCTCCCGTGCAGCTTGGCTGAGTTCTGTTGGATCACGGGGAAGGGAGGTGTGTTCCATGGGGGGAAAGAAGGAACGAAGAGGGGGGGAAAGGGAGGGAGAGAGGGAGAGAGGGAGAGAGATAGAGGGAGAGAGAGGGAGACACGAGGGAGGGAGACAGAGAGGGAAAGAGAAGTAGAGAGAGAAGGAAAGAGAGGAAGGAAGAGAGGGAGAGAGACTGGAATAGAGAGAGACAGAGGGAGGGGGAGAGAGAGAGGGAGAGGGAGAGAGGATGAAGGAGGGAGAGGGAGAGAGGGAGGGAGAGACATAGAGGGAAAGAGAGAGGGAGAGAGGGAGAGAGAGATAGAAGGAGAGAGGGAGGGAGAGAGACAGAGAGGAAGGGAGAGAGGGAGAGAGACTGGGAGAGAGAGGGAGACCAAGGGAGAGAGAGGGAGAGAGGGAGAGAGAGGGAGAGAGGGAGAGGGAGAGGGAGGGAGAGGGAGAGAGAGGGAGAGAGGGAGAGAGGGAGGGAGAGAGGGAGAGGGAGAGTGATAGAAGGAGAGAGAGGGAGGAGAGAGATCGCAGAACACAGAGTCTGATTTGGGGGGCACCTGCAAGCCCCCTGACGCTGCTTTTCTCCGGGACGGGGCAGGGGGAGGCCTGGTGCCCCCAGCCCTCCTCTGGGGCCATCCGAGTGCTGTGGGCGTCATCTCCTGCTGGGCAGGGGTGAGGCACAGCAGGGAGGAGCAGGAGACGGGTCTGCGCCGTCTGCCCTGGCGCAGAGCAGGGGGCTGCCCGCACACAGGGCCGCGGCCACTCCTGCAAGGCCAGGGGCCTCACCCGCTCTCTGCACGACCCCCCGGCACAGGGTCAGGGACCGCGGACTCAGGACACTGTCCCCGAGCCCGAGGGCATCAGACTGGAAACGCCCAACCCCCCACTCCGGGGGCGTCGGTCACTGTGTCAGTTTATGCCCGGAACTGAACCCTCTAGCCAGTGCTCCTGTTGACCAAGGGAACTCAGAGAGGTGCAGTGACCTGCTAAAGGTCACACAGCCGGACACACCAGCAGAACCTCCAGAACGACGTGCATTGTCCCGAACCTCCCAGCAGTGCCCATGCCCGTGTTCTCGCCAGCCCTGGGCACCATGGGGGACAGTTGGGGTTGTTTAGCTGGTGTCACGCAACAGAGAGAAATCTAAGAGGATCAGTGCCCTTCGACACACGGGCCCACCCAGGACCCTGCACCCCAGGAAGAATCAGCCCCGAGTGCTGGCAGTGTCCAGGCTGAGAATCTCTGAGCTGGAGGGTCTTCACTTTTTTTTTTTCTTTATGAGTCACACCTGGTGATGCTCAGGGGTCACTCCTGGCTCTGCACTCAGGAATTACCCCTGGCGGTGCTCGGGGGACCCTATGGGATACTGGGAATCGAACCCGGGTCGGCCAAGTGCAAGGCAAACGCCCTCCCCACTGTGCTATGGCTCTAGCCCAGGGTCTTCACTTCTTGGGCTGCCCCCAACCCCCAGCCGACTCACAGCTTCTGAAGCTTAAGCCGGCCGGGACCAAACCCTCCTTTTTTTTTTTTTTTTTATAAGCATATCTCACTGTTAGATCCTCTCCTACTTACTGTTATTCTCCATTAGGGCGACTTCTCAAAAAAAAAAAAAAGTCTAAGTAATTAAGTTGGGTGCTTTGGACTGATTTCCCAGAACGGGGCTGAGAGGGCTGAAACGTATCCATGACCGCAACGACGCTCCTTCCCCGGTGCTCGGCAATAATAACCCGACGCCCCCGTTCGTGGGCGTGAGGCCTGAACTCTGAGAACCTCTCTTTTCATTTTTTGTTTGGATTTCATTAAACTTGCCCAGGCAGGTCTTAAAGCAAAAGGAAACTGTTCCAAGGGAAGGAATGGAGCGGTGGTGATGGGGGGAGGGGGAGGCGGTGCGGGGGGGGGGGGGGGGGGGGAGGTGGTAATCTATGAAAAATCCAGGCCTTATCATAACAGAGAAGGCAAACAACATTTACAGCAATTAAACGGATACAGAAACTTCTGCTTAACAATCAAAGCGCCTATTAAGATGTCTCCATTGCAGAACAAAAGCTTCTATTCTGCTCTAATTTTCTGATAACAACTCATGCAGACACGGAGGCAGGGTTCTGCAGGGGCCCGGTGCCTTCCGTCCTGGAGGAGAATAACAAGACGTTTCATCCTGAGATTCTTTCGCTGCCAGCTGAGGGAAAGGGAGGAGGGGGTGGGGAGGGGTGGGGTGGGGTGGGTGGGGGGAGAAGGCTGCTTCCTGCTGCCTTCTGCAGGGCCCCCCACATCTGCTCTCCCTACGCAGAAAAGCTAAATCCGGAGCCCCCCACTGGAACACCACCGTGGGGTCCAGGAAAGCAATTCTCACTGCGGACAGCTTTTCACAGGCAAATCTGCCGCTGGCCGAGGGAACGAGAAGTCCAGTTCCCCAAGGACAGGACCACACGGGAAAGGGGAAAAAAAAACAACAAACACCTGGAAGGGAGGTGATGGGGAAGCTGACAGCAGGGACAGTGACGGAGCCAGAGATGGTCGCACGCAGCCTCGCCTGTGTGAGTCCCCGGCATGGCCCACAAAGAACGGACACACACACACACACATACACACACACAACCGGGCGGAGGAGAAGAAGTACTGATGAGTAAGAAAAAAAAAAATCCTGCTGCACTTGCTGGTGGGCCTGCAGGGGTCTGTCCGGGCCTGGCACTCTTGCTGAAATAAGCCTCACGGTGGCATCGGCTCTCTGAGACCCAACGCTGCTGGCGACGCCGCCCCTGGCGTCGGCTCAGCCCCTGCCATCAGCCCTTGCTTTACCCACCAGGAGGCCAAGAAGGCGTCCACCCGCTGCAGTGTACTCCCAGCCGGCTCACGCTGGGACGGGGTCGCACTGCGGGCCCACTTCACAGGTGGGAATGCAGAGGCTGAGACTAGAACTGACCGTCTGCAGCAGACTGGCTGGGAAAGGCAGAGGAAGCAAGCCTGGGGAGCGCCCATCCTAGGACCTCCACCCCGGCCACTACACCCCCCCCAAGTGGGGATACAACGGCTTGGAGCCGAGTCCCGGTTTAGCTCAGACACCCCCTCGCGTCGGTCCCCCTGGAGTGCTGAGAGCCACACACTCGGTCCCCTGAGCATACGAGCCTTCGCTGGGCTCCAAGGTTGGGCCCCACTTCCGAGAAAACGAAAGCCTATTTCCACCTCTTGGCTGTGCTGAGCGTTTCTGTGGGAAGGATGATTTCTTGTTTTCCGGATCTCCCAAGTGATACCGGCGGGGCCCGGTGGTGCTTGGCTCACAAGGGCTGAGTACGTGGTGCTTCTCAGGCCCCTATGACGCCAGGGACCACTGACGTTACCCCGGTCGTTCCTGGAGACCTCCAGCGTTGTGTCTGCTGAGATGCACCTGGGGGCCCACATGGTACCAGGGACGGGCCCGGGCTCGGCGGCGTGCCAGGCCGGCGCCCTAACGCCCACCCTGCTGTCTCGGCCATGGGCTCCCCACGGGGGAGAGGAGGTGCAGAGACTCCGTCCGACAGCCGCTGGTGCGAGAGCAGCTTCCTCGCCTCCCGTGTTTCCATGGAGACAGGGAGCAGGGCCTCTGCGAGCAGACCACAGCGAGGGAGGCCGAGGATGTTCCCTGGGCCCGTACCGCAAGGCCGGACCCCCGCTTCCGTGCTCCTCGCACCCCCGTCTGGTCTCGGGCCAGGCCACCCCAAGCCCCAGCCAAGCTGAGCCTCGGGAGACCAAGTCACAGCTGCAGAGAGGCACCCGGCACTCGGAAACCGTCTAACTTAGACCGTGAAACTTTTCCTCGGGGGGCCCCGGGGGTCGGTCGCCAGCTCAGTTCCTACTGATTTCTCGAAGTCCTTGACCGGGGCTGCTCCGGCGGTTACACTGGCTTTAAAGAGCCAATTTAAATAGATTGGATCGAAAAGGGATTTTCATTAACGTGCGCGCGCTGAAGGTGACGGCTGACGAGGCTTCAAGGCCAAGTGTCTGTGGACGTTAATTGTCTCCGATGAGAACAACGGGGCCTCGCTTCCCAAGATCAAACTCCACCATTCAGGGGCCCTTCCCACCCATGGGGCGTGGGTGGGCGAGGGTGAGGCTGGCTGCCACGTACGGGCCAGGTCCCCAGAGTGCACGGTAGGGGTGCCAGGGGGCGGGGTCGAGAAGTCTCCGTCTGTGCACTTGACGGGAAGGGGTCCCCCAGGGGAGCTGGCGGACAGCTCCCTCAGCTGAGGCGATGCAGCGCCCCGGCTAGAAGGGATGAAAGCAGAGGGACCCTGGGGCTGGAGCGATAGTCCAGCGGGGAGGGCGTTTGCCTTGCACACGACTGACCCGGGTTGGATCCCCGGCATCCCATAGGGTCCCCTGAGCACCGCCAGGAGTCATTCCTGAGTGCAGAGCCAGGAGTAACCCCTGAACATCGCCGGGTGTGACCTGAAAAGCAAAAAAAAAAAAAAAAAAATAGAGGTACCTGTTCCTACCCCATGCCTGTCCCACCCACATGCCCCTGGGCCCCAGCCGGCAGCAAGGCCAGCGGGGACCTGCCTGTGGGTCCAGGAAGCTCTCACTTCCGAGTGGGCCACACCTCCAGGCCCCCCATCTGCCCCGGGGGGATTCGCAAGGGGCAGAACCGGGTCTATGGACGTCACTGGGTCTGTGGGCATCGTAATGACCCAACTGTCCCCGTAATTCTCTCTGGAGCCTGGCGGGGGTCGGGGGGTTTCTCCCTGGGAGGAATGTCGGGGGGCGCAGGGCTATGAGGCTCTAACTGGAGCGGTTTCGGCCAAGCGCCCCAGCTAGCCTCCCTGTCACTGGCACTGTCACTGGCACTCTGCAGGGCAGGGGTGCGGAAACAGAGCCAAATCCAGCCCTCTGCCACTGTTTGCCTGCACGGTGGGGCTGGCCCAGACACAGCTGTCACCCACTTACACGCAGCCCCCACAGGCAGCAGTGAGGTTGGGAGAGGGACAGTGAGCCCCAACGAACAGTCACCTGGAGCCCTAATTACAATAGCCAGAATCTGGAAACAAACCAAGTACCCGAGAACAGACTACGGGTTAAAGAAACTTTGGTACATCTACACAATGGAATACTATGCAGCTGTGAGAAAAGATGAAACCATGAAATCTGCATGTAAGTGGATCAACATGGAGAGTATCGTGCTAAGTGGAATGAGCCAGAAAGAGAGGGACAGACATAGAAGGACTGCACCCATTTGTGGAATACAAAGTAATGTAATAGGAGAATAACACCTAAGGATAGTAGAGATAAAGGCCAGGAGGGTGGCCCCATGGCTTGGAAGCCCGTCTCCTGTGCTGGGGGAAAAGGCAGCTGGGATGGAAAAGAGACCACTAAGGAAATGATGGTCGGAGGGCTCGCTCGGGATGGGAGATGTGCGCTGAAAGTAGACTATGGACCAAACACGATGGCCGCTTAGTGCCTATGTTGCAAACCGTAACACCCCAAAGGAGAGAGAGAGAGTAAGAGAGAATGTGCCTGCCACAGAGGCAGGGGGTGGGGAGGGGTGGGGGGTGGCGGGGGGGGACAACCGGGAACACTGGGGGTGGAGAATGGTGCAGGGATGGGTACTCGAACATTATTTGATTGAAACATAATCACGAAAATTTGTATGTCTGTAACTATATATCTCACAATGATTCATCAAAATAAAAAAATTAAAAGTAAAATAATAATAATAATAACAATAACAACAACAATAAAAAAAACAGCTGCCTGGGCTCTCTAGAAAAGACACGGGCCCACACCCCGGACTCATTTCCGTGGCTCACCATCAGGGAGGATTTCTCCTCCCCCACTCCCTTCCCCCACGCCCCCCCCCCTTTCCCTCCTGTTTTACTGAGACAGGACGGACAGGACTGCCCCAGGCACACGGGCAATGGTGAATCGGGGTCCTGGTGGCCGGGAGGACTATTTTCCCCTCTAAGTCCCACCAGGCTGCTGGCAGGGCGGGGCTCCTGAGACAATAAGCAACCCGAGCCCCCCAGTGGGGGCGGGGGGTGGGAATGTGCTGTCCCCCCTGTCTCCGAGGTCCTTCCCCACAGAGGGTCCTGCCAGTGCTCAGGCCAAGTCTGTGTTCCTTTTGGCCCTGGTCCGGGTGGAGAAGGCTGGACCCCTGAATCCTGGTGACGCCCCCCAACTCTGGAGGGCAGAGGGAAAGAGAAGCCAGCCCTCCCCTGCCACCCCCACCGGTCAGCGATGAAGGCAAGAAGGCGGAGACGTGGGCAGGTCAGCCGGGGCCACCAGTCAGGGCTGGGGCAAGCGGGGACAGGGACAGCCTGCCTGGCCACCTAGAGGGCACCGGGCAGCCCCCGAGGGTCAGCTGGGACCTGGGCAGGTGGGGGAGGGGGCAAATACGTAGCCCACCCCTCCTGGGTCCAGCCTTGCTCTTTGGACCACACCCGGCGATGCACAGGGGTTACACCTGGCTCTGCACTCAGGAATTACTCCTGGCGGTGCTCAGGGGACCCTATGGGATGCTGGGAATCGAACCCGGGTCGGCTGCGTGCAAGGCAAACGCCCTCCCTGCTGTGCTATTGCTCCAGTCCAAGAATTTCTTTTTCAACAAGGTTACACTGCAGGGACGTTCCGGATTTCACGAGATGACACACACTGATTTCCTCCAGCTCTTCCTTCCATACTCCATCACCCACCTCATGTCTGGCGGGCGAGGGCCGAGCTGGGAGCCCCTGAGGCCGCCCCACTTCCCCCAGACCCAATGTGTTGGACAGTGGCACTCGGACAGACCCCGGAAGCCCCGCTGCCATCCCCAAGCCCCTCCCCGGCGATTTTATCCCAGCCCCACTGAAGGCCTCGATTCAATTTCCCCGTCCGTAAAGGCAGAGGAGATGGCGGAGGCATTTAATTACATTTCATAATGTGCTCGCGGCTGCGTTTATTAAAGAGTATCAGGGAGTTTTTCACCTCGTAACCAAACAGTGGAGACCCGGGTACCACACGCGTAATTATCTTCCCTGTAGGGGTGACGGATGGAGACGGGGAGACACAGCGGGTCAGGCCTGTGGGGGGAGGGAGTTGCCACCGGGCACACGCTGGGCCGCTCAGCACAGAAGGCACCAACCGCCCCAGGCAAGGAAGGGCGAGTGGCATTCTGATAGACTCTGAAAAACGGGGTGGGTGAAGGAACCCATCTTTCTTCCCTCCTGCGCCCTCGATCCCTGCCCCAACACTCTGGAATTTCCCCACGGTGGAAAGTGGCAGGAAGGAAGGAAGGAAGGAAGGAAGGAAGGAAGGAAGGAAGGAAGGAAGGAAGGAAGGAAGGAAGGAAGGAAGGGAGGGAGGAAGGGAGGAAGGAAGGGAGGGAGGGAGGGAGGAAGGGAGGGAGGAAGGGAGGAAGGAAGGGAGGAAGGGAGGGAGGAGGGAGGGAGGAAGGGAGGGAGGAAGGGAGGGAGGGAGGAAGGGAGGGAGGGAGGAAGGGAGGAAGGGAGGGAGGGAGGAAGGGAGGGAGGGAGGAAGGGAGGGAGGGAGGAAGGGAGGAAGGGAGGGAGGGAGGAAGGGAGGGAGGGAGGAAGGGAGGGAGGGAGGGAGGGAGGAAGGAAGGAAGGAAGGAAGGAAGGAAGGAAGGAAGGAAGGGAGAAAGGGAGGGAGGGAGGAAGGGAGGCAAGGAGGAAGGGAGGAAGGAAGGAAGGAAGGAAGGAAGGAAGGAAGGAAGGGAGAAAGGGAGGGAGGGAGGAAGGGAGGCAAGGAGGAAGGGAGGAAGGAAGGAAGGAAGGAAGGAAGGAAGGAAGGAAGGAAGGAAGGAAGGAAGGAAGGAAGGAAGGGAGGGAGGGAGGGAGGGAGGGAAAAAGGGAGGGAGGGAGGAAGGGAGGGAGGGAGGGAGGTGGAGGAAGGGAGGAAGGAAGGGAGGGAGGGGGGAGGGAGGGAGGGAGGAAGGAAGGAAGGAAGGAAAGAAGGAAGGAAGGAAGGAAGGAAGGAAGGAAGGAAGGAAGGAAGGAAGGAAGGAAGGAAGGGAGGAAGGGAGGGAGGGAGGAAGGAAGGAAGAAAGGGAGGAAGGAAGGAAGGAAGGAAGGGAGGAAGGGAGGAAGGAAGGGAGGGAGGAAGGGAGGGAGGGAGGAAGGGAGAAAGGGAGGGAGGGAGGGAGGAAGGGAGGGAGGGAGGGAGGGAGGAGGAAGGGAGGGAGGGAGGGAGGAAGGAAGGAAGGAAGGAAGGAAGGAAGGAAGGAAGGAAGGAAGGAAGGAAGGAAGGATGATCTGTGTTTTTCTTTTCTTTTTGGGTCACACCAGGTGATGCTCAGGGGTTACTCCTGGCTTTGAGCTCTCCTGTGGAAATGTCTTTCTGGAACTTGAACCCGGACCTCCCTATGGGCTCTCCTCCGATAATCAGAACGGAGGCGAGACCACGAGTGGCGCTGGGGAGGTCGGTCTCCTGGGCCCCTTCCTGGGAGAGAAGGCCGGAGCACAGGAAGGGCGGTGGGAGGGGCCGAGGAGTGTGGGCGCCCAGGGCTCTGCGGAGCTCAGTGGACACACAGCCAGCCTCCCTGACCCGGTGGGCAGTGCTCACCAAAGAGGCCGCTCGCTGCGCCCGGCTCGGGCTTCACTAAGGACCAGACAAGGGCTGACAGAGGAGGCCACCCTGGGTCCGTGCCAGTGTGCCAGGGAGGGGAGGGGCACCGCCCGCCCTGCACAACATCAGTTTCCACTGTGAACGGCCCCACGCTGAGAGCGACCAACAGCAGCGGTGGCGGGGGCGGGCGGCTCGAGGCTCAGACCGGAACCTGCCGGCTGAACCTGCCGGCCGGGATCAGGGCTGTGTCTGCAGATGGCAGACTCTGCTGTCCAGGCAACCCGGGGGCCCACACCTCCTCTTGGCCTAAGGGCACCGAGGCACGCTGGGATCAATTTATCGGTACAGACTCAAGGCGCAGTGCTCATCCTCTGTCCTGGGGAATCTCGGGCCTCCTGCTCTCAGGAAGACCCGGGTAAAGCTGAGCGACCGAAACCCACCTCAGATGCTTTCCACGTCCAGGGCTGCGGCTGGAAGGGGTCGGGGGACCTCGGGTTCGACCCCTGGCACCACTGCTGAGTGTGGTCCTTGGCACTGGAACCATTAAGCACGTGTGCTTGTCGTGCGTGCATGCGTGTATGTATGTGTATATGTGTGTGCTTGCATGTGTATGTGTGTGCACGTCTGTGTGTGCATGTGTGCGTGCGTGTGTGCATGCTTGTGCGTGTGCGTATGTGTGTGTTGGTGCGTGTGTGTGCGCATGTGTGTGCATGCTTGTGTGTGCATATGTGTGTGTTACTGCGTGTGCATGTGTGTGCATGCTTGTGTGTGCACATATGTGTGTGTTACTGTGTGTGCATGTGTGTGCATGCATGCGTGTGTGTGTGTGTGTGTGTGTGTGTGTGTGTACGGATGCCCCATGCACTAAAGCAATAGCAACGGGGCTGGTGTTTGCCTTTCTTCACAGCCTGAGAAGACAAATTTGGGGACAAAGCCAAAGCCAGCCCCCACCCCCAATCCACAGAGCTGGGGGCACTGAGTGATGGGCCCCTGACGGTCTCTGTTCCCCCCCCATCTACTCTCCCCTCCTCCCCACCATCCCGCTCTCAAGCACAGCCCTAGCCCTGGCCGGCTGCGCTGATGGATGGGTCCCGCCTTTCCCCCAGCTCACTACATCATCAATTACTCACATATTTATCGCCTTGAGCTGAGTCTATGGATCTTAAATCAGAGCCAGTCGGAGTCGCTCGAGCCCAAATCCTGCCCCCGTGGAAATGTGTTTTTTAATTATGCAGCCGCCCTCCAGTTAATGTTCGGTGGAAGTTAATTGTCCAGAGAACAAAGGGCTGCTGAGAAGTTCCCCTTGCAGCCATTCGCTGGGATTTACTGCCCCAGTGAGCGCAGCGGTCCCCGGGCAAGCAGGCTGGGAAGGGAGCGGGGAGACCCGGGGCGGGCGGCGGGCAGCAGCGGGCAGCGGACGGCGGGCAGCGAGGCTCCCCCAGGCTGTGCTCATGCAGCCCCTCCGAGGGAGAGGCCTGCGGTGGGGGTCAGCACAGGGCGTGTCCCAGGGTGACAGAGGAGCTGTGGACATGGTCACGAGAGACCAGGACTGTGGAGGGCCGGGGAGGGCGAGTCTCATCAGGGTGGAGGCTACAGAGAACCCCCATCCCGGGAATCTGGACATACACCCTTGGGGTGCAGCCAGGGGTGCAGCTACAGGAGCGAGGGGTCCTGGCAGTGGGGGAGGGCTGCCCCCAGGGGAGCCGACCTCCACGGGGCGGGGGCCAGGGGCGCTGTTAAAACATCCTTCAAGGGACAGGCCCCCAGTGGTAACCGGCCCAGGACTGAGAACCCCCTTCAGACAGTTGGGAAGGGGTCAGACAGAAAGAGAGGGTCAGTCCATCGCCAGAATGAGCTGCTGGGATGGACGTGGCTGCACCCTTTCCTGACACCGGGGATACTGGGGTCCTCAGCACTGGCCACTGCAGGCACACTGGCCCAGTCCTCTGTCCAGTAGCAAGACTGAGAAGCTGCCACTGGATGGCCCAGTTCTGAATGCCCGGGGCAGCGTCTGACCAGGCCTGGCAGGGCCAAAGTAGGGCAACCCCAGGACCTCCACCACCGATTGGTTCGGGGTGGGCACATGAGCTGGGATCAGCCAATCAGGAGTGACAACATGCCCCTGGCGTTTAGGGATCAGCCAATCAGGAGTCACAACATGCCCCTGGTCTTTAGGGATCAGCCAATCAGGAGTGACAACATGCCCTTGGCCTTTAGGGATCAGCCAATCAGGAGTGACAACATGCCCCTGGCCTTTAGGGATCAGCCAATCAGGAGTCACAACATGCCCCTGGTCTTTAGGGATCAGCCAATCAGGAGTGACAACATGCCCTTGGCCTTTAGGGATCAGCCAATCAGGAGTCACAACATGCCCCTGGCCTTTAGGGATCAGCCAATCAGGAGTCACAACATACCCCTGGCGTTTAGGGATCAGCCAATCAGGAGTGACAACATGCCCTTGGCCTTTAGGGATCAGCCAATCAGGAGTCACAACATGCCCTTGGCCTTTAGGGATCAGCCAATCAGGAGTCACAACATACCCCTGGCCCTTTAGTTTTTAATGAGCCACCCCGTGACTAGACTAGCCAGGAGTGATCCCTGACCCTGAGGGTCCACACACTGGTCAGGGGCCCATCCAAACCACAGAACGGACGTGCCCCCGCGAGGAAACGCGCTTCTGATGCCCGCTGACCGGTCGGTGTGTGGACCCTCGGGGTCTGGGGCCCCGAGGAAGAAGCCCATCACAAAACCGCCCCCAGCTTAGAGGACCTGCACGGAGGAACTTTCCAGAATACCCACGTCCCAAGGAGATTTCCAGAATGGTCCATAGAGGAGAATCGCAAACGCAGAGCTTCCGGGCACCAGGTGGTGTGGGGGTGTCTCTGAAGGGTGATGGGACTGTGCAGGAGTGAGGTGAGACGGTGCGACTGTCGCCCGCCTTGGCTCTCTCGGACAGAGCTGCGGCCCCTGGGGCGGGTCAGAAACACTCACGGCGGGGCCAGGCTCTGCTGCCGAGAACTGGATCCGCCGCCTGAGAAGCTGCAATTCCAGAAGGTTCCCCCGGGGTCCTGGTGTGGCTGGTCCAGCACCCCAAGTGGCGGGGGGTGCACCCCACCTCCAGAAACGGAGGAGAGCCCACGTCTGGGCCGCCGGCGGCCTCCGAGTAAGCTCCTGGGGCCACGCTCTGAGCAGGCCTCAGGGGACTTGCAGCAGCCAAGTGGCATCCCTGGCTGCCCCCCCACCCCCGGGACCCTCCCCAGGCCGGTCAGCAGCAACCAAAGGAGCAAACAGAGACGTCCCCAAACACGACGTCCCCGGAGACGGGCAGCGCCCATGCTCGGAGCCCCCCCGCATCCTGTTGGTCAGAGCCCCCTGCACCCAAGGCTGCAGAAGGGGGCGCTGACTGAGCAGCCCCCCGACCCCGCCCCATCTCGGGCTCCGATCATGTTCCCGACAATGTACCGAGTGTCGGGGAGACAGCGAGGCCGAAACGGACAGGAGGGAAACAGCATCAGCGTGTCTCCCACCTTCATCACTGACACCTCGAGCCCCGTCTGGGGGGACCCTGTGGGTGGTCGCCGCGGCAGGCAGCCTAGAGGCCCAGAACCTTCTCTAACTTCCTCCCACGCGCACAGAGGCTGAGCTGCCCCGAGCCCCAGGGCGGAGGCGCAGCCCCCGAGGGACGGTGGAGGCGGGAGCCGAACACGGACCTGAGCTCACGCACGGTCCAATGGCAGCGATCAGGACGCACCCCTCCCCACGGCGGGCAGGTTCCCCCTCCCGCCCCACCTTCTCCAGCTCCGTGAGCCGGGGAGGCAGGCTCTGTCCTCGGGCTCCTCAGGAGCGAGTGGTTGGGGCGGGGGCGGGGGGGTGGCGAGGAGGGGTGGGCGTGACTGCAATCAGCCCCTCTTCAGGCTCGCGACACCTGCCCCATTCTCCCTGGAGCCGGGCCCTGAATGCGCCCGGCCGGCCCTCTGTCTCCCCTACCTGGCGCGCCTACCCCGCGCAGAAAGGAGCCGGCCCCGGTGATGGATGGGGGACGTGCTCGGGGCCGGCGCGCGCCTCGGCACAAAGCGGGCAGGGCTGACGCACCCGCCTGATGGATGCCTTTCGCCTTGGCGCTGGCAGCGCCCAGCCCGGCGCGGCCTCCCTCCCGCGTCAATAGGGCCTTGATTCTCTAAAGGCGCAGAAGGGCTGGGGGGTGAACGCCCGGAGCTGGCTCAGGGGCCTGGGGCGGAGGGGGGCGAGTGGGAGGCGCTGCTCCAAGGCTGCAGGTGACTGTGCGGGCGCGGACGGCTTTCATCCCCGGACCCCGAGTCCCGGGCCAGGGCCCAGCGCCGCCTCCCTGGGAGGAGGCAGTGAGGACGCTAAGGGTAGAGCAGCAGCTCCCAGTGGCCGGCCAAGGCGGCCCCAGCACCCTGCTGTTCCAGCTCCCGGCTCACCTACGCCTCTGGCCGGTTCTCGGCCCCCCACCTGGACTCACAGGCCGGCCAGCGGGAAAAGCAGTCCTGCGGGGGTGGGGGGTGGAGGCTTGGGGGTCACCCTGCCTCCTGCCCAAGGCGGCCCCAGCACCCTGCTGCTCCAGCTCCCGGCTCACCTACTCCTCTGGCCGGTTCTCCGACCCTCCCCACCCACCCCGGACTCACGGGCCGGCCGGCGGCCAGCGGGAAGAGCAGTCCTGCGGGGGAGGGGGGGGGCGGAGGCTTGGGGGTCACCCTGCCTCCTGCCCCTCAGGCCCTGTCTGGGGCCAGCTCGCACTTCACCTTCCACTTCACGGCTCCCGGGCCCAAGAAGGGGGCCGCCTGCACTGGCGGTGCTTAACGGATACTTAACTGAGTCGCTGGTGACTATCCCGCTCACTCACGGTCCGTGCTCACTCGGACCGTGAATCAGAGACCCTGGAGGTGGGGGAGGGGGCTCAGCTTTGCCGGCTGGAGGCTGGGTTCCACCCCCAGCAGCAGACAGGGGGAAAGGAATGGAATCGTTCTGTGCCGGGAGTAGAGCACTGTTTAGCGGGTGCGAGGTCTGGATTCTAGCCTCTGAACCACAGGACACACATACACACATGCAGATACACACAGACACACAGTCACAAGACACAAATATAGACACACACATACACATACACGTAGACATATGCACACATCACACACATACATGCATACACACAGACACATGCATATATACACACATATACACACATAGACATGCACACAGACACACAAATACGCATATACACATTCAAATACTGACACACTGACACACAAACATGCAGACACAGACACATTATGCACATATAGACACATATAGACAGACACACAGACATACACGCATACATGCATACATACAGACACACATATATGGACACACAGAGACACATACAGACATACAAACACACGTACATGCATACAGACACACTGGTGAGCGCACATACACGCAGACAACAGACACACACACACACACACACACACACACACATCTCCCTCGAAACTGGGCTCGGCTGAGAACCTCCACCCGCTTGGAAACAGGGGACTGCAGATGTGATCAGGGAGCGAGGCCTCCTGAGGGGAGGCTGGTGTGAGGCCGCTGACTCAGAAGGAGGGGAACAGAGGCAGCGAGGCTGAGGACACAGGGTTCCGGGAAGCCCACACATTCCCGGAACGCCGGGCGGCTCCAAGGAGGGAAGGAGGGTCCTTGCTGAGTGCCCAGGGGGCACCCAGCCCCGCCGATTCCTGGGGAGAAAATGCCGGTTCGTGGGAGTCACCTGGCGTGTGGGTTTGCTCTGGGTTTGCTCCTCCTCTCGCCAGTGTGAGGCCTGAGCATCCACCCGGTGCCACCGGGCACCACGCCACGCCCACCCCGTCTCTCAGTGCGAGCACTGACTTAGGGAGTCCCAGCACACTGGCAGTTTGTCAGGGTGTGGCTTTTCTCACAAATATCACATGAAGGGCCACTAAAGTCAACCTCACATAGTTCTCACACCACGCAGTACTGGATATTATTCTTTTTACTCTCTCTCTCCCCGCCCCCCCCCCGCCTCCCCAATACTTTCTTTTCAAAATGTACAAAACCTGTACATTTTGGCGGTTGATTTTACATCAAGGCGGCCTGATACAAAAACAGGCCATGAGCCAGATTTTGGTGGGGCTGGAGCAGTAGCACAGCAGGTAACGCGCTTGCCTTGCACACGGCCAACTCAGGTTTGAGCCCCGGCATCCCCTACGGTCCCCAGAGCGATTCCTCAGTGCAGAGCCAGGAGTAATCCCCAAGCACCACCGGGTGTGGAATCCCCCCCCAAAAAAAACATGCAAAATGTACAGAAGCACTTTTTAAAACTGGGACCCAAAACAGGCCATGGCCAGATTATATATATACAATGGAGATGTTACTGGCACCCACTCGAGCAAATCGATGAGCAATGGGATGACAGTGATACAGTGATCACGAATCACGAAATCATGAAATCCCATTAATCACTGATTTCTGGGGCGGGCTCAGTAACATCTCATTTTGTCCTTTCCCTGAGATCTTAGAAGTCCATCTCGACTCAGCCCTCCTAACGATGTTGCACTGGGGGCTCTTCAGGGTCAGGGGAATGAGATCCAGCTTGTTACTGGATTTTGCATATGAATACACCATGGGAAGCTTGCAAGGCTGTCCCCTGTGGGCAGGAAACTCTCAGAAGATTGCCAGTTTCTCCCAGAGGGAGAAGAAAGCTAAAGATATCTCGCGGCTGCGCGCTTCTGAGAGCTTGCTTTTAAGTCTCTCTCTGGATGTTGGCCATTGATGATGGGATTACACACACCTGGGTTCCTCTGCCGGTACCTTCATGCGTGAGGCCTGTCCGAACATGTGGAGAGGGGCCTCCAGCATGGCTGCAGCTAGGTTCCAGTGGTCTTCGGCTGCCGGGAGCTGTGCTCAGGGTGGGGAGGGAAGCTGGAGCCCATCCCCTCCGAGGGGCAAGACAGCCAGTCGTGCGGACAAGAGACCTCCAAACAAGCTCTCTCAAAATACAGTGATATATGTGTATATATGTATATATATGTATTTATATAAACGTAATGAGAAAACAATTTTAATGGAAATTCAAGCCACATAAAATGAGCCATTTCAACCTGTGCCATTCACGGGCATTTAGCGCAGTCCTAGAAAGGGCACGTAAGAGTCTTATCTTCTTCCAAACCGTCTTCCCAGCCCCAGGGGGACACTGATTAAATAGCCGTTGTTTTCCGCTCCCAGCCCCCGCCACCCCTGGTCTGCCTTCGGACTGCGCGTGTCCGGCTCCTCTGCACATTTCCTAGACTGGAGTGAGGCCCCGAGTGGGGCCTTGGAGTCTGTCTTCCTACCCCCACATCCTGATTTCCAAGCCCACCCCCGGGGGCAGGATGTGTCCGCGCCTGCTTGCTTCCTCCCCACAGCCGAGTAATGTTCCATTTGTGGCTGCTGCGCCCTGTTTAATCTGCTCAGCAATTGATGGGCCGGCACCCAGACGGGGCAGGGACAGGAGGAAGAATGCAAAGTCTCGGCACGTCCAGGAGTCTGAAAAAAGGACCGGGGCAAGCTGTTAGAATAAACCTGGCGCCCTCTTGCTCTAGCCATAGTGGACTTTATTTTTCATCTATCTCATGGGGGAGGGGGGACAAGCAAAACCACCTCTCGGGACCACCAGGAGAAAAATCTCCCCCAAACAAACAAACAAACAAACAAACAAAAACGTACCACGGGGCCCAACACCAACCCCGGCCAAATATTCACTCTCCCGGCCCCTCTGGAAAAAACTTGCCGACTCCCGAGCCAGCCTCACTTCTGTGCTATTCCGTGACGGGCAGCCGTTCCCCGGGAGGCGGACGGCACACACCAGCCGGACCCAGCGAGGAGGCAGTGGCGTGGGAGCACTCAAACAGCTTTTCTCATTTTTATCGTTTTTTTTCTGCGTGTGCTTTTTACTAGTTTCCCCAGCCTCCCGGGGAGGGAGATTTTCCGCTTTCGGGGAGTATAAATCAAAACAATTTTCAGAGGCGCGTTTGGCAATAGAATTCAATGGCTTTAAAAATGCGCGTGCTGTACCCCCACGAAATCACCCCTCGAGGAAGGCCACCGGAGGAAGCGATTCACGAGGCACATAAAGCCTGGTGGCTGTGTCCCATGAAAGGCGCCAGATTATTGAGAATGGCCCCCTCCCAGGTAGAAAGTGCCCCCCAACCATAGGGGAGGGGTCAGCGGCCGCTCGCAGGATGCTGGAGGAGGAGGCGTCTGCCTCTCTGACATGAGGAGGGACCCACTGGGGACGAAGGCGGGTGTGCATTCGACACGCACAGCTTCCACTGCAAAACACACACCGGCCCAAGCCCGGCTGGGTTAACTCTTTTCTTCCTTTGTTTCCTAATTTTTAATTTTATAAGGAAGTTCACACTATTTGATGACATTTAATATCCAAGCACCAATCCCACCACTATGATACCTGCCCACCAGCATCTTTGGGATGTTTCCACCCCAAGCCCCAAGCCCTGTCCCAAAACACAACTAAAACCATATATTTTGTGTGGTTTGTTATGAAAAGACTGCTGAAAATGCTACCAAAAGGTTTCCATTGAGGAAACAGTGTGAAGACTGTTCTATTTTGGCAGGGGGCCGTGAAGACTTTCTTGAGGATATCACTGACATGTTGTCGAAGGTTGAGTGATGTGAGCTTTTGTATATATCTCTGAAAAAATATATATATATGGACTGGAGCGATAGCACAGTGGGTAGGCCTTTTGCCTTGCACATGGCCGACCCGGGTTCAATTCCTCCACCCCTCTCAGAGAGCCCGGCAAGCTACCGAGAGTATCTCGCCCGCACGGCAGAGCCTGGCAAGCTACCGTGGTGGTGTATTTGATATGCCAAATACAGTAACAACAAGTCTCACAATGGAGATGTTACTTGAGAGGACCTTGTCAGTGCCTGGAAAACACACAAATGTGCATGCATGTACACACATACACACACACACACGGACAGTGTGGATTCGTGGCTGACCACCCACTCTCACTAATCAGAGCGGACACCAGCAGAGCTGACGCTGATGATGTGGGTGACACTGAGGACGGTCACACAGGACTGTGAATGTCCTTAACGCCACCAACTTTGAGGCTTCAGACGTGGCATCCACAGCTAAGTGCCACCTTCTACCTATTCCAGCACAACGAGACAGAGCTGGGGCGGAATCCCACCGGTGTCTGGCTTCCGCAGGAATGATGTAAGATGCTCGCTAGTGGAGCCTCTCCCTCTGGGCTATCTGGAAAAGTACCCAAGACGGTTTCTTTCTTTCTTTTTTTTTCCCAGGAAAGACAAACTTGAACTTGGCTTAAAACAGGTGATAGGAGAGTCTGCAGAAGGACATCCTGTGCCCAGTGCAACCACTTACCCCACTCAGAATGAAGTCGCAGCAGAGGGAAACAAATCCTTTCCTCCCGAGCTAGAGACTCTTCATAAAGGCCTATACATCTCATCCAGGGCTGGGGACGGCGCTGAATGTGACTTTCTCCTCCCCCACCACACACGTGACCTCCCTGGGGAAAGCGACCCACGGAACCTATCAAAATTCCATGTGGTGGGGCCGGAGTGATAGCACAGCGGGGAGGGCATTTGCCTTGCATTTGGCCAACCTGGGTTCAATCCCCGGCATCCCATAGGGTCCCCCAAGCACCGTCAGGAGTCATTCCTGAGTGCAGAGCCAGGAGTGACCCCTGAGCATCACTGGGTATGACCCAAAAAGCCATAATAATAATAATCCCTGTATCACTGTCATCCCGTTACTCGTCGACTCGCTCAAGCAGGCACCAATAATGTTTCCACTGTGAGACTAGTTACTGTTTTTGGCATACCAAATATGCCACGGGGAGCTTGCCAGGCTCTGTTGTACAGGTGGGATACTCTCAGTAGCTTGCTAGGCTCTCTGAGAGGGACGGAGGAATCGAACCCAGGTCGGCTGCATGTAAGGCAAACGTCCTACCCGCTGTGCTATCGCTCCAGTCCAAATAATAATAATAATAATAATAATAATAACAACAACAACAACAACAACAACAATAATTCCATGTGTACATACCCCCTAGCCTAACAGTTCCACAGCCAGGGATGGTGCTTACAGGAAAAGGAGTTTACCAGCCACGGCCCGCTGGCCTCCTCGGAGACTCCCAGCCTCACTGCCTCTAGCGCCTCACTGCCCCCAGTTCGGCCTCAATGGTGGCCCTGTAAAACCCACCCCAGACTTCTCTTGTGCAGGATTCACTGCATCCACATCCGGCATCTCAGGAGACCACGAACAACACCCACCCACTGGACAAAGGCCCTGCCCCCAGGAGCAGCAGGCCGCACCGCACAGCCCGGAGGTACAGGCACTCACATACCGTGGGACACACATGGGTACACTGCCTCCCCCCGTGCCGCACCCCCCCATCTCCGCTGTGTTCGTGAGACCTGGTTTCTCCGGACACTGCGTCCCACCATCCCCGTGGGAGAAACAGACCCTGTCCCACCCCCTCGCCACCCCCCCCCCCCCCCGCTGAATAACAAATCCTTGTCTCCGGATGTTCACAATCAGTGGCCTCGGACCCTATTGGGCCCTTTCTCTTGACCTGACTTCCCTTATCCCTCATTCTCCAGGCCCCAGGACTGCACCTGCCAAGTGGCACTTAATGCCTGCCCCAAGCTCCGTGACCCGAGGCAGGGTCAAACCCACAGACCTGCTCTCAGAAATGGGAGATTATCTGATGATGCATCCGGAGAATAGAGCGCTAGGGTTTCCGTGCCACAGACAGGCACGGGTCGGCAAAGGACATCCTTCATTTACTGCCAAGGGGAAATTGCAACACATTTAATTTTTGAAAAAGAAAAGAATATCAGGGACTGGAGAGATAAGAGATAAGGTGATAAGGTGCAAGAGGTAAGTACTTGCCTGGCATTCGGCCGACCCCTGATCCACCCCTGGCACTGCAAAGGGTCCCCCAAGCACTGCCAGGAGTGTGACTCAATGCCTCCCCACCAAAGATAAGAGAACACCGGGGGTAGGGGATGGGGATGAGCGAGCACTGCTTTGCATGCAAGAGACCTGGGTTTGAGCCCTGGCATCACAATCACGAAATTCCGTTAATCACCGATTTCTCGGGAGAGCTCAGTAACCTCTCATTCATCCTTTCCCTGAGATCTTAGATGTCTATTTCGACTCGGCCCTCCCAACGATGTTGCACTGGGGGCTCTTCAGGGTCAGGGGAATGAGATCCAGCTTGTTACTGGATTTAGCATATGAATACACCATGGGAAGCTTGCAAGGCTGTCCCATGTGGGCAGGAAACTCTCAGAAGATTGCCAGTTTCTCCCAGAGGGAGAAGTAAGCTAAAGATATCACACGAGAGCTTGATTTTAAGTCTCTCTCTGGATGTTGGCCATTGATGATGGGATTACACACACCTGGGTTCCTCTGCCGGTACCTTCATGCATGAGGCCTGTCCGAACGTGTGGAGAGGGGCCTCCAGCATGGCTGTCGCTAGGTTCCGGTGGTCTTCGGCCGCCAGGAGCTCTGCTCAGGGTGGGGAGGGAAGCTGGAGCCCATCCTCTCCGAGAGGCCCCGGGGAAGACAGCCTGGCATGTGGGCAAGAGACTCTCAGGCATCAAATAAAAATAAAAATAAAATAAAAACAGAAAATATTGGGAAATGATACATACATCCAGATTGGTTTCGGTGGACACGTTTTGGCGGAGGGATAAACCTGTTCACTGTTGAAACATATTGCAGTGAGCGTGACTGCTTTTTTTGTGTTTTGTGATTAAACCAATGGCCAAAAACTCAAATAAAAGACTTCGGTAGAAACTTATTCAGCAGAAGTGATCCAGCAGAAAATATACAAACGGGTTGTGGGGGATGGACTTTTTTTTCGGGCTAGAAAGAAAAGACTCATCTCGGGGTGGGCTTCTCTGAACTGCAGTTCACCATCTGATGAAATGTGAATTTAATGTCGCTATGAGGAGGAGAGGGAACCTTCGGGAAGATGAAAGCAAAGGCTGCTGACATCTCCGTGCGGGGAAAGGTCTCTTAATATCTTGCTGTCGGACTTCTGTGCGCTCAACTGTGGAGACTCGGGGAGAGGAAAATGAAGCGACATACCAAGGCCGACTTTTAATTTACGCCCGTGAAATAATTCTGACGGTCGTTTCTAAGTGTTTAACTAATGTTTGTTCTGGAAATGTCACCACTGGCTCTGAAATTTACTTTGATGGCCTCTGAATATTATCTCTCTATTAATAAAGCACGTTTCGCCAGGGCTATTCTCTGCTCCTCGTCCTGTGTGCGCTTTTTGGAGGGGTTGAGACTTGGCTTGAATTTGCCTCGCAGTGGCGGGGGTGGGGGGGCGGAAATGACGCTTAAGACCAAAGTGACCTTAAGGGAACATCTCTTCCCGAGTTCTCTCTTCCTACCTCAGCCCCCCCCCACTTCCCACGGTGGCAGGGAGGGTCTCTGGGTAACTGACAACGCAGGTGATGCCCGTCTCGCCCCTCCCCCCCCACTCTTCTCTGGGTGAGATTGTTCCAGAGGGTTGTGACAGAGAAGTCACCTTCTCAGGCCAGGGCACAGTGGGTAAGACTTTGCCTTGAATGTGGTCAGGCCCTGGGTTCGAGTCCCAGCCTTCTGTGCAATTCCAATCACCCCCCCCCCACGAACCCCCATCACATTCTATTTGGTCTAGAAGGCCTTGGGGCTGTTCAGGTCTGGGGGGTTAAGCCCTGCCGGGTGACACGGATGTGTGAGCTGCTGCGTTCCACCCGCCCCCCCCGCCCCCGGGGACAGAACGGCAAAACCGGTCACGCTGCAGACTGAACATTCCAGCGCTGACCTGTGACTCGGCCTGGCACGGGATGAGGCAGAGTGAAGGGCCTGATGCCACACGGGTAGGGGGTGATAGATGCCCGGGGAGCCTGGGGGCCATTGAGCCAGCCCTCCTAAGAGGGTCAGGGGTGGAGGCACTGAGGCCTCCTGCCCAATTCAGCACCAACTCGCTGGGCATGAGAGGGCCCCGCCCCTGCCACATGCCTGCGCTGAAATCATCACCTTCACCAAAGGGGGAAGGTTCTGGGTGGAGCAAGAACAAAGGTTGGTCCCTTGGAGAGGGGTCGGTGCCTCCTAAAAAGACCCTCCGGAGATCCCTCGGGCCTGCACGAGCACAGCAAAAAAGGCACCAGCCAGGGAGCAAGAAGAAGGTCCTCGTCTGAGCCGGCCCACGCCACATCCTGGCGTTCCCGTCTCCAGGACTGAGAATCAAATATTGAGAGTTGCGGGGGGGTGAGGGGGAGGAGGCTGGGGGAGTAGAGGGGGGAGTGATGCTAGGGATCAAAATCCAGGTCTCATACACGGAGAGCCGGTCCTTTACCAGGGGCCACATCTTGACCCACGTGTGTGGGCTCTGTTTGGTTGCAACAGCCGGAAGGGACCGAAACCATCTCAGTCAGGTCTCCAGATGAGGGGAGGGCCCCACTCCCACTCTGACTGCACTCTCGCGAGATTCCCTTGATCCAGAAATGCCCGGCTAAGCTGTCCCCCAAAACTCCCTCCGGAAGGACTGATGTCATTATCGTAGGGGTTAAGCCTCCAACTTTTGAAATGACTTGTCACACGGCAACAGATAACGTGGATACATGTTAAGGATTGAGAACAGCAGCACTGGCTAAGAAGCCTCAACAAAATTCCCCAAAATATTTTACCAGCAAGGAATGATTAAAAGACTGACACTTGAAAAGATGGGTGTGTGTGTGTGGGGGGTTAAATAGATTGGGAAAATTCAGAAAAACCCATGCCCCATAAGAGAAGTTTGGTTTTTCCATGTTTTTGTAATCTAGGAGCTTATGCTAGTTTATCAGCATGTTTTTTTTGTTTTCTGTGTGTGTTTTTTTTTTTTTTTTTTTGCTTTTTGGGTCACACCCACCGATGCTCAGGGGTTACTCCTGGCTCTGCACTCAGGAATTACTCCTGGCGGTGCTCGGGGGACCACATGGGATGCTGGGGATTGAACCCAGGTCAGTCGAGTGCAAGGCAAACGCCCTCCCCGCTGTGCTATCGCTCCAGCCCCCAAGTTTATCAGCATGTTAAAGTACTGTGTGACTAGGGGCTGGAGCGATAGCACAGTGGGGAGGGCGTTTGCCTTGCACTCGACTGACCTGGGTTCAATCCCCAGCATCCCATGTGGTCCCCCGAGCACCGCCAGGAGTAATTCCTGAGTGCAGAGCCAGGAGTAACCCCTGAGCGTTGCCGTGTGTGACCCAAAAAGAAAAAAAAAAACCCATGTGAATCTAGAAGACTATGCCGGTTCCTACACCTGCTCTTGCCATGGAGGAAAGGATGGAAGAAGCCTCCAAATATCAACGCCCCAGATACACACCCTCCATCCCTGCAAGTGTGCCTGATGCAGGGGTGCAGCCTTGCCCAAAGCCACACGCTCTCCTGGAAGGCCGCTGGCGAGGACTAGCCCGTCTTTGGAAACCAGAGAAAGACCCAGGTTCCCTCAACCCAATTCAGATCAAGTCAGCATCGCCAGCCCGGCTGCAGCTCCCAGTGACCTCTTCACGGTGACTGCCTCGCAGCCCGATTTCTCTTACCCACTTCTGCCTCCTTTCGCCGCACATCCCCCCCCCCCCCACCACCCCACCACTTGTTGATTCCCTGATGGAGCTCTGCCTAGCTCATTTCCGTCTCTGATTCTGCCTTCCAGGAAGTCACCTACAATGGCAGACAGGCCAGTTTCCGTGTGGGGTCCTCCTTCCCTCTGTCCCTTCCCCCTCCACCCCTTCACTCGTTCATTCTTGCATGAATGAACAAATGCATGGTGTGACTCCCACTGAGGGGACGTCAACCCTGTAGCACTGGGTTCTCAGCCCACTGTGCTGAAGAGGCCGACTAAGGGGGCCCTGGTAGGGCCTTCAGGAAGTTTACCCTCTGGGGCCCAAGGCACTTCCGGAAGTTGAAGTTAAGTGGTTTGGTTGTGTGTGTGTGTGTGTGTGTGTGTGTGTGTGTGTGTGTGTGTGTGTGTGTGTGTGAGATGGTTGGGGGGATTCTCTTTCCGATCTCTTCAAGTTCCTCTTTACTTCCTTGGTTGTCCCTCCCTCTGCTCTCGCAATTACAAATATGAGACCTTGTTAATGTGCCCAGATGTCTCGCATACGTTCTTTTTTAGTGTTTTCTATTTTTATTTCCCCTGTTGTGCTTCAGCTGAGATGATTTCCTTCTGACTCATCGCTCAGTTCACTAATTCTCCCTTCAAAGGTATCCAAGTTCCTGTTCGGTCCAGCCAGTGAATGATTAATTTCGGTTATTATATTTTTTCAAGTCTCAAATGTCCATTTTGTTGTCGTCGAGCTTGAGGCCGCTGCCAACAGTCTTCATCTCGCCACCCAGTTTTGCATCTATCTTCACTCTAGTTATTTCAAGTTCATAGGGGACAGGGAGAGAGAGACGAGCTGATGACAAGAACACGGATGTGGGTATTCCAAAAACATTTCTCTACATGTGACAGCCAAACAGAAGAGTGCATGCTGTCAGAGTCGATTTCTACGAGGCTGCAAGATGCAAAATAATGTATCTTGACAAGACAATTTTGCTGATGGAACTAGGGCGGTGGAGGGACTAACTATAGAGAGAAAGGAGAACCTTAGGGAGCGACAAAAAATGTTCCATACCTTCATCGTGGTGTCGCGTGTACAAGCACGCACATGTGTCAAAACACACGAAACAACACCTTTCAATGGTGCAATGTATAAGACCCCAATAGTGTTGGTTTCTAAAAGCCTAACTCAGGCCCAGACCAGCTGGGGAGACAGCTCCTAATTCTGGAAAATCCCAATGTACAGGAATTAAAAACATTAAATCGTGGGGGGGAAAAAAGAGAGGGGGGGAGAGATAAAGTCCATGTTTGGTAATTCGAATATCTGGATCTCCTCTGGGTCTGTCCTTGTCTCCTGGTTTTAAAGTCATGTCATTTTACCTCCTAATAGACCCAGTGATATTTTTTTTTTTTGGTAATTGAATTCTCGAAATTGTGCATAAAAATTTGAGGAGATAATTTGAGTTTCTGGATGATGTTACTTTTTCTCCAGAGAGGACTGAAAATTTGCTTTTGGCAGGCAGTTACGCGAGGGGCAAATCACATTAATTCAGTAAGAAACTGAGCAGATTGGAACTTCAGCTTCACTTTCCTCGGTGGCGCTGGTGGGTTCCGAGTTCTCCCTGGCTCGAGAATGTAGCCCTGAGCGTCCTAGGAGGCATCTTTGGGACTTGCAAATGCCCCCTTCTGTTGGGTTCCAATGTTTTTGTCCCTCAGTTCCCAGGAGGGACGGAGACTTCTGCTCTGTTCCTGGGCTGCTTCTAGCTGCCACTGTGGAATCAGCCACTTTGGACCGTGGGGCGCATCTTCTCGTCTCTTTTCCTTCTGGGGCCTTCACTGCCTGGGCAGCTTGTGGAAACCTTCCAGAAGATTCTCAAAAGTATCTGGCCTGGAGCAGAAGAGATAGGATGGGCAGGAAGTCACCTGCCTTACACACAGCCGACCCCAGTTTCTTGGCACCGTATGACACTTCCCTGAGCACTGAACCAGGAGTGATCTCTGAGCACAGAACCAGGAGTAAACCCTTGAGCACACATGAATGTGGCCCAATCTCATCCTTCCACCCTCCCCCCCAAAAAAAATTCATGGCATTTTCCTGGTTATTCTTTTATGGGGGGAACCCAGCTGGGCCACACCCTGATGGGCTCAGGGGTCACTCCTGATGGCGTTTGGGGAACCATATGGGGTGCAAGGGCTCAAACAGGGTTTGAGCATCCTGGGAAGGCCATGAGCAAGGCAGGTGCCCTCACATTGCTCTGCCTCTCCAGACTCACTCCGGTGACTCTTGGGAGGAGGGAACCTCAATAAAGGAGCAGCTTAGGACCATCACCGTCCTCGGTCCCCAGAGGGAATGCAGGTCCAGGGCCGGCCCCACGTCTTTGGGAAACTCACAGCCTATATTTTCCAGTGAAATTTCCTGCCAGGATCTCTGCCGGACGGCCGGGCCCCCACGCGGTGGAAAGGCAGCTTCTCCCGCGTGCAGTCCGCCTCAGCAAACAACCAGCCTCCAGTCAGCTGCAAAACCACCCGCGATCAAGCACACACGCGGCCCGTCAGAGTATCGGAACGGAGGCCGACTCCCCACCCCGCGTCCGCCTCCAGCGGGTCCACGGACGCCTTCCTTTAAAAGCAATTTACGTATCATAAAACTTGCTCATTTGAAACGTACAGTTGAGTGGGCTTGGGCAAATTCTGGGAGTTGCGCTCACCCTCAAAAGCTGCTCTGAGGAACATTTCCTTCACCCCAGAAGATGCTTAGGGCCCACGTAGAGCTCCCCCCACCCCCGTCCCTTCCCTGAGCTCGAGGCTCTAATAATTTACTGTCTCTCTCCATTTGTCTTGCCTGGACATTTCATACAAATGAAATCATATGGTATAAGATCTTGCGCATCTTGTCTTCTTTCATTTATCACAGCCGATCTTGGATGTAGGTACTGTTCTTCTCGTTCTCCAGATGAAGAAATGGAGGGTTCGAGAGGTTAAAAGACTTGTCCAAAGCTAGGCGGCCAGTTAAGGACACGGGCAATGGGATTGGAACCCACGTCCGGGAGCTCTTCCCCCCCAGCCACCAGCTGAGGCAAGCTGGCGTTCCTCAGATGGGACAGCACGAGGGCTAGTCCTTAACCCAACACGAAGGCTAGTCCTTAGCTCAGTACTCCTCTGGGTGCTTCTGAATTGGAATCGGCGTGCCCTGCTGCTTCCTGACCCTCTAGCTCCCTGCTCGCTCTCCGAAGCACTATTCTGAGGGTCTGCGTGTCTCCTGCCCTCCGTGGGTATTTGCCTTGGGGTGACCCACGTGAGTTACTGTAGACTGAAGGCAAACACAGGAACGAGAGGGCAGAAATGATCAGAGAACACCAACCACCACGGAAGTGCAGCTTCACCGTGGCTAAGGTTTAAGCCCTCCAGAGCTCTGGGGTTCTAGATACCTCGAGAGATGTCAGTCGGGTTTGCCCTTTGCCCCCTCCTGGGTGGCAAAAGCCAGCAGAGTAAGTCCCTGCTTCAAACTGCCCATCAGTATCCATGTATCCGAAACAAAACCCAATCACGGGTGCATGCATCAGAACGGGAAGACACACAAGTCCAAATCCGAACATGCAAGAGGTTGTACTTCTGGTTGATTCTCTTGTGCCCAATATTGGCATACAGAAAAAGGCAGGAGGGGAGCAAGAATCCAATTGCTGACTCCACTTCCGGGTCATGCAACACTTCCGGGTCAAGCTCACTTCATTAGGATGAGCGTGAAGAATCCTCGGGAACTATGGACTACTTTTGCATCTTAATTTTAATCTCTTTCTAAAAGCGGCAACTTTATTTTCTTTCCAAAGTTAAATATTGGGACTGGAGCGATAGCACAGCGGGTAAGGTGTTTGCCTTGCACACGGCCAACCCGGGTTCGATTCCCAGCATCCCATAGGGTCCCCTGAGCACCGCCAGGAGTGGTTCCTGAGTGCAGAGCCAGGAGTAACCCCTGTGCATCGTCAGATGTGCCCCCCCCCAAAAAAAAAGCAAAGTTAAATGTTAAAATAATTAGTACAATCTAGACTTTCTCTCCCCTTCTTTTTCTCTTTCTTTCTTCCTTCCTTCCTTCCTTCCTTCCTTCCTTCCTTCCTTCCTTCCTTCCTTCCTTCCTTCCTTCCTTTCTTCCTTTCTTTCTTTGCTTTTTGGGTCACACCCGGCGATGCACAGGGATTACTCCTGGCTCTGCACTCAGGAATTACTACTGGCGGTGCTCAGGGGACCCTATGGGATGCTGGGAATCGAACCCGGGTCGGCCACGTGCAAGGCAAACACCCTACCCGCTGTGCTATAGCTCCAGCCCCGACTTTTTTTCCCCTATGGGTCACCCCGTCCAGCATCACCAACCCTCTCCATGCTTCAGCCTCCCCGGCTGACCTTTGTGAAGGGAGAGAGGACAGGATCACAGACAGTCCAGGAGCACCTCGGAGGGACGTCTGCAACTTCTGTCCTATCCCTTCAGAAGACCAAGGGATAACTTTTCATTTGTTTCTGTTTTAGGGTTCTTGGATGGGCATGTTTTATTTTTTGTTTGGGGGCCACATCTAGCTGCGTCCAGAGTTTACTCCTGGCTCTGTGCTCAGGGATCACTCTTGGTGGGGTTTAGGAGACTGTATGCGGTGCCGGAGAATCAAACTATGCCCAAGGCAAGTGCCTTTCCTCTGCACTGTCCCTCTGGCCCCCTACGGGGTAACTTAGTCCAGCACACGTGAGTTATCCAGCTGATCTGGCCCCACAAGCAAGAGAGCCCCCACTGTCAAATTCAAGTTGATGGGAGGCTGAGACCAACACCCCCACCCCACGCCCCCTGCAACCTCAGGAATGTGACTCTACCTCGGGGCACTTCTGATTTTTAAAAGAGGGCAAAGATGGGGGGAAAAATGTACCCACTTCTCCTGGGGATCTGGGAGTTAGGATGTGATTTGCTCAGGATTAAATCATTTTCAGCATCTTATTTTACACGTGTAATTCAAGAACTCAGAGAATCAACATTGCTGAGATTTACAATCAGCCTTCACAGACTGCACCCCAAACATCTGCAAAGCAAAGAAAGATCCTCTGGCAGACAGTCTCTTTAATAAGACAACAGAAGTTACTTTATTCAACCAGCATCTCCTTCCTAATGAGCCTATTTGTGCAATTTGAATGTTGTGCAATTTAGTGATCAAGATTCTTTTCTCCCTGTCCCCAGCAGACAAGGTCAAACAGGATTAAACGCATGTTAATACCTTCCACTGCCTTAAACAAAGGTGATGCCTCGTCTCACACCCGGGCTGGAGAGGGTCTCACATCTGCAGAAGACAGCCAGGTCCATTATACACGCCGAGGCTTCAATTAAAGGCAATTTTCAGAATCTTAAACTTTTTAGAAATGTTCTTTTCCTCCACATTTAGGAATCAGAAGAAATTGTTCGCCCAAACCAGCCCGGGCTGATTTCCCTCAACAAATATTTACCGAAACTCTTTTATATTCCAAACATGATGGCAGATGCCAGAAATATGAGAGGCGAGTCATGACCACTGTCCCCTCCCCCCCCGCCCCCCCCCCCTCTCCTCGCCGGGCTGGATCAGGTCTGGGAGAAGGACAAGGAGCCAAATAACAATGCAGAGCGCGTGGCGTGGGGCAGGTGCTCAGACAGAAGAAGCCAAAGGGAACGCTTGGCAGAGTCGGGTTTAGAAACAGCTGATGCGGAAGCCGGACTCTGTCCATTGCTGGCCAGCCGCTCTGGGCAGGAATCGAACTTAACCTCTCTGAGTTGCATTTTCTCTCTCTTGACATTTCAAATGTCTACTGTTAGCCCAGTGACACCACCCGCCCCCACCCCCCTCTCCCAACCTCAGGGGCATCTTGAGGCTGAAATGAAACTGAATCACCACCTACTGTTGACACTCAGATTCACTCCGCCTTCTTTTATTCCCCCCAAGACGGAGAGCTGCGAACATTCCTACACTAGAGAGGGGAGGGCGGGCTTAGCCTGCTAATGAAAACGTCCCGCCGGAAGGAAGTGTGGAAGCCAAGAAGGAGATCGGGAGTAACATCTGCCTCGACAAAGGCGACAGGGTTGCTCAGAGTTTGGTTTTGACCTTTCTGGCGGCCGGAGCGAAGAGGAGTTCATGCGGGTCACGTGACCCGGCTGCCCCCAGATCTTGTAAGATCGAGGGCGCCTCAACTTACCCGGGGTCCCAGCATCAGTGATGGATGATGCTTGAGCCTTTTGACCATCACAATCCTCAAAAGTCCTCAATGACGCCCTCTAGGGGCCATTCTAAAATCGTTTCCAATTTAGTGAAGGATGGACTACAACTGCCAAAACGCAGGTCAGGGGTCCGAAAGGTCCCTGGGAGGGATGACAAGGTGCAGTGCTCGCTTCCTCCAGAGACCCTTTCTGGTGTCTGACGACCTGCAGAGCACGTCTATAAGCTCTGCTCCCCTGTGTCCCCCTCGAGCCAAGTGAGAACCCCGGTGACTCACCCCCACGGGGCCCCGCCCTGTCCACTCCTCAAGTTTCAGCAGAAGACGGCGGTGGTGGGAGGGTCGCTGGGGAGGCCGAGGAGAAGCTCAAGGAGCTGCGGGTTCTTTCCAGCACACAGGGGAACCAGCAAGGGGAGCCTCCGAATCGGACCCCCACCTTCAGGTCCCCTGAGAGCCAAGGGCTGTCACTTTGCAGGTACTTAACTGAGTCCCAGCTGGGAGGAGGCCATGCCCAGGAGTCCTGGGCTAGGGCAGGGACCGAGAGAAACCAGCGGGGGTGGGTGGGAGAGAGAGAGAGAGAGAGAGAGAGAGAGAGAGAGAGAGAGAGAGAGAGAGAGAGAGAGCGGGCAGGAGTGGTATGTGAGTGTGTGAGTGTGTGCGTGCGTGTGTCTCTGTCTGTGTGTGTAGCAGTGTGTAGGGGAAGGTTCTGGAAAAAGCCACAGGCAGAAGGACCAGGGTACCTGGAGCCTGGGGGCACAGTGAGTCTCCGTCTTTTATTTAAGAGCCTCGCAGGCTAAGGAACCAAGAAATGGCATCAAGCAAGGCATCAAACACCTCTGCCGTTGGCACCCACCCAGCGGGCTGCAGCCGGGGGAGGGAATTAGAAGAGAAGGCGGGAACGCCAGCATTGGGAGCCCGGGGCTGTGATGCTGACGGCTTTGCTCCATTGCGGAAACACGGGTGGGCACTTGCGTTGCTGGGCGCAGCCGTCACTGCACGGCTGAAGGAAAGGAGCAGCCACGGACTGCTTGGGGGGGGGTTGTTCGTGACGGCTGCAGGAAGTGGAGGTGTGGACCAGGTCATCTGCCAAGAGCAGGAAACTGCCAGGTCACAGACACAGGTGCTGTTTCTGGTCGGTATTGCTTCACCCAAGACCTGGGGGTTCAGGACCTAGGACAGTGGCGCAGGCACTGCTTTATTCTATGTTTGTAGAACGAATGAGCACTGTAGTACTGTAGCACTGTCGTCCCGTTGTTCAAGCAGGCACCAGTAACGTCTCCATTGTGAGACTTGTTGTTACTGGTTTTGGCATATCGAATACGCCACAGGTAGCTTGCCAGGCCCTGCCGTGTGGGCGGGATACTCTTGGTAGCTTGCCGGGCTCTCCGAGAGGGGACGGAGGAATCGAACCCAGGTCGGCTGCATGCAAGGCAAATGCCCTACCTGCTGTGCTATCGCTCCAATTGGAATGAATGAGAGCATAAGAATCAGGGGTCAGGGTTGGAGCAATAGCACAGCAGGTAGGGCGTTTGCCTTGCACGCAGCCAACCTGGGTTCAATTCCTAGCATCCCATATGGTCCCCCGAGCACTGCCAAGAGTCATTCCTGAGTCAGAGCCGAAAGTAAGTAACCCCTGTGCATCGCTGGGTGTGACCCAAAACCGTTTTAACACCACAAATCTCACCTCCCATAACTCTCTCTGCATTTGAAAAGCATTTTAAACTCTTACCTGCTGATCCCAAAACAAGTTCACGTTCTTCTCTGTGATGATTATTAATCTAGGTCTTCAATTCTCTACCTTAAAACATCTTGACTCTTATCTCCACTTTTTATGCCTAATTGTTTCTCTTCATCTATATTCCAATATGCTAAATATTGTGATCATAAATCGAGATAATCTTTCATCACTCCCTTTCCTACGTTGCCTGTTAATTAAGACCCAGACTCCCAAAGAAGCTTCACTGCAGTCTGTGTACTCACAAATAAGATGAATCAAGTGACTTGGGGGCAGGATGAGGATAATTATCATTATTTATCAAAGGAGATAACACAACAAAGACGTATCTTTGAGCCAAAAAGCACCCTCTACACTGCGAGCTGCTATTACCATTCATTAAGCAAAATTCCAAAGTTGAAAAAAAAATCATTTAAGCCATCAGAGATCATTTATTACTCCGACGGATGGGAAGAGATGAGGTCTCCAAGAGAGTTTCCTCCGTGATCAGATTACTGGAGCACTAACAGGCCTAGGGCATCACCAGGTTACCCCCCCCCCCCCCACTCTCACAGACAAAGAGTGAATGCAGAGAGTTGGTGTCCATGGAGCCGACGAGGACGACCAAGGACTGTCACTGCGAGAAGAAAAAAGCAGGAGTGATGGGACCGGAATCATAGCACAGAGAGGAGGAGGGTTGCCTTGCACACGGCCGTCCTAGGTTTGATCTCCGGCATCCCATATGGCTCCCAGAGCACTGCCAGGAGTGATCCCTGGGTGCAGAATCACGAGTCACCCTTGAGCACCACCTGGCATGGACCCCCCTCCCCGAAAAAAAAAAATAACAATAAAGAAACAGGAAAACTTCTACTCTGAGTCCAATCTCTAGGCTGGCAGGCAGCTCAGTGGGAGAGCATTTGCCCTACAGGTGGGGGGCCCCAGCTTCAATCCCTGGCATCACCCCCCCAAGTTAAAATGTTTTAAAAGGAGAAAAAAAAGACGTGAGGCTAGAGAGATGGTACAAGGGGTACTAGGCACTGGCCTTGCAGGCAAACCCCTCCAAGAGTGACCCTGAGTACAGGGCCAGGAGTGAGCCTTGAGCAGCGCTGGATGTGACCCCAAACCAACAATAACAGAAAAAAAACCAAAAATCTTTCTTGCCCAAGAGACAGCTTTATGAGATGTTTTGCAGGAGGGAGGCCTGGGTCTGAGTCAGAGTCTCAGCATTGCATATAGTTTCTTCAGCATCTCTGAGAGCACCCCCAACCTAATCATCATCATCACCATCATCATCATCATCATCATCATCATCACTGTATCACTGTCATCAATTCACTCGAGCGGGCACCAGTAACGTCTCCATTGTGAGACTTGTTGTTACTGTTTTTGGCATATCGAATGCATCAAGGGTAGCTTGCCAGGCTCTGCCATGTGGGCGGGACACTCTCGGCAGCTTGCCGGGCTCTTTGAGAGGGACAGAAGAATCGAACCCGGGTCAGTCACATGCAAGGCAAACGCCCTACCCGCTGTGCTATCTATCGCTCAGTGATAATAATATTATAGTATTATTATTATATTAATAATAATAATAAAAGCAAATGGGAAAAAAACCTAAAACCAGCCCCACTTTCCGTACAGCAGGAATGGGGCCCCACCCACCCAGCCACATCCTGCACTCAGGGCCCCAGGAGTAAGTCACCCAACCCGAGAAGTCTGGAGCGGGCCCGGGTCACTTTTGAGTAAATGGCACTTTCCTTGCATGTAGGAGGCACGGAGAATGTCAGGGTTGTTGACAAAGGACATGCAGCCCCTTCGGAGCTGGCCCAAGGCGCCGGGAGCAAAGCTTCAGGCTGTCCGAAAGCAAACCGAGAGAGAGAGAGAGAGAGAGAGACAGAGAGAGAGAGAGAGAGAGAGAGAGAAGAGAGAACAGCCCCACACCCACCCTGCACAGCCAGGGCTGGCCCCAGGCGTGGACCGAGGAGCTTCAAAGCACAGGACCCCACGCAGACGACCCGCCCCGGGCCCCAGATGCAGACCTCCCACCAACCCCACCTGGCACCTGCAGTGGGTGGACCTGCCGCCCGGCTCCGGGCCACGGGGCACCCGCAGCTGCCATCGGGGGCAGAACCACAGTGGGTGGCGGGTCGTGATGTGCCGTGGCGGCTCCCCGGCTCCCCAGGGGCCCCGCTTGGCTGCTGTCATAAACAAGGCCCCCGAGAAGGCGCAGTGGAGGAAGCCATCTGCGCGTCGGATAATGAAAGGGGGGGAGAGCTGATGAGGAAGAGATTAGGGCTGGGAGCAAAGTGAACAAGATTAAGAAGCTGGAAGTGAAAAATGAGTTAGAATCCCAATAAGTCGGAGACATTAAGAGTCCCGTTCCCCCCGCTCCCCCCCACCCGCCTACCCCCCCCACCCTCCGACAAGCGAGATGAAGAGCAAGCAGATTTCAAATCGAAGAGACTGCCGGCCAATGAAGCAGAAATTTACAGGACGGAGGGGACGCGAGATAAAATATTAAGATAAATGGCGGAAACCCAAGAGATGATCAATGTGAAATGTAAAAATATGTGATGGGTTAAGTTAGCAACAGAAAAAAAAAAGAAAAGAATCTTTTTTTCTTTTAAAGAAGTGAGAGCAATGGATGAGGGTGCAGCCGGCGGGTGGAGCGTTTGCCATTCACGTATGAGGCTCTGGGTCCAGACTCCCCCCTCCCCCCCGGCATTGTGCCCTGCCCGCTCCCCCCCCCCCTACACCCCTCCCCTCCAAAACAAAAGAAGCGAGAGGCATCTTTTAAAACCGTTTCTTGGTTTTGGACTGTTTTTTTTTGTTTTGTTTTGTTTTGTTTTGTTTTGTTTTTTACAGCGGAGTTGCAAAGACAGTAACTCCAGAGAGTTACCGAGAACCTTTTGCCCTGCGCTCTCGGATGCCAGCCACCTCCCGACAAACAACGGAGCTAGGGAAAGGAAAGCATCGCTCTTTAGAAAAGAGGACGGGACTTGGAGTCTACAAGGGTGCTTTTTGTTTGCTTGTTTGTTTTTATCCCTGGTGCTCTCTGTGTCCTAAGACATTGCAGTGCCTTGCAGAGAGGTTTGCTGGCCAGGGAAGAGGATTTTAAACAGCCCAGGTACTAAAGGAAGGAACGGCAGAGAGGAGTGGCAGGCATCGGGCCTGGGGAGTGCTTGGATGAAGAAATGAGTGACAACCAGCAGAGCAGAGTAAGGAGCCGGGGAGTGAGATTGGCTGATGCCCTGGTGGCCATCAGCCTGCATCGCAGATCAGAGGGAAAAAGGAAGAAGATCCGACAAGTAGCGGTGGGTAGCTGGTGATGGATCGGCAGTAGGGGAGGAGAGGAACAACAACAACGACAAAAAAAAAAAACAAAACAAGAGCCTGATGAATACCTTAGACTAAAAATCAATTCCCAGTGAATTTAGGACGGAAGTGTAAAAGGCCAGAGTTCACGCCCTATTTTAGGAGAAATATAGAGGCAATATGTTTATGACATCAGGGCAGGAAGTACTTACTCAATAATATTTTTTAGAGCAAAAAAAACCCCACAAAGTAAAGATATAATGTATTTGACCACCTGGATGTTCAAAAACACCTTTTTAGTCAAAAGTGACAAGAGAAAAGCTCTACCACAAATCACAAGACGTAAACCTTATCGATAACCAAGGAGTCAAACCCAGACTAATTTTTAGATCCTAGAAGTCAATAAGAAGCCTGGAGCGATAGTATAGAGGGCAGGGGGCTTGCCTGGTACACAGCAGACTCAGGTTTGATCCCTGGCACCCCACACAGTACCCCAATCCCACCAGGAGTGATCCCTAAGCACAGAGCCAGGCGTGAGCCCTGAGCAATGCCAAGTGTGACCCAACCCTCCTACTAAAAAAAAAAAAATCATTAAGAAAATAAGAGATCGGGGCTGGAGAGATAGCACAGCGGGTAAGGCGTTTGCCTTGCACGCGGCCGACCCGGGTTCAAATCCCAGCATCCCATATGGTCCCCTGAGCACCGCCAGGAGTAATTCCTGAGTGCAAAGCCAGGAGTAACCCCTGTGCATCGCCGGGTGTGACCCAAAAAGCAAAAAAAAAAAAAAAAAAAGAGAGATCACCCAACAGGATTATTTTTTTTAATGGGCAAAAGACAGAACACACAAGAAGCTAACGCACTCACGGGAAGCACCTCGGTTTTATCGGCAGTCAGGAAACGCAAACTGAACGAAGCTGAGACACTGTGTTATTCTCACCAGATGGGAAAAACATTTCAACAGTCTGGCCGTGGAGAAGCTGGCATGGATATGCAGCAATGGGAACACCTATGCCTTGCTGGAGATTAAGATCTGAAGCCGTCGTTTTTGGCGACCGACTAGACCCCACCGAGTCCAACGGTTCTCAGCCAGGGGTGGTTACGGCTGCCACCCACTCCCCGAGGAGAACATCTGCCACGTCTACAGGCAATTTGGTTTCTCGGATGTGTTTGAAGGACACAGTCGCCAGCCACTGGTGATCTCTGGACACAGAGGCCAACGTGCAAAGCAGGACCCGTCACCAATGTCAAGAGTACTGACGTTAAGTACTTGGGGCCGGAGAGATCTTGGGGCTGGAGAGACAGTGCAGAGGGTAAGGTGCTTGCACGTGGCCGTCCGGGTTTGATCCCCGGCATCCCAGATGGACTACTAAGCACTGCCAGGAGTGACTCCGAAGCACAGAGCCAGGAGCGAGCCCTGAGCACAGCTGGGTGTGACCCAAAAGCCAAGAGAAAGGAAACAAACGAGAAACTGCTCCTGTCAAGCTGAAGATACAGAGATCCTGTCTCAGACCTGGGGGTCTACTCCGAGGCATGCTTCCTCGACCCGTCTAGCTAATGCTTCTGAATAAAAGCCCCAAAGGGCTCAGTCCCGGGCATCTCCCTTGCAGTGGCTGATTCCAGAGGTTCAGGGTGAGAGGATGCATCCAGATGTTTTACTGACAGCCCCCAGTGATTGGTGCCATCAGAGAACCTTGGGGAAGCATCCAGATCCTTCAAAGTGCTCCAAGAAAATGTCTGCGCATGCTTCCGAGTAAACCAGAAACACATCCACATGCCCATCAACAGAGGAACGCATGCATTAATTCTGGTCTACTGAAACCATAGACTATTTCCATATTTCACTGGCTTTTCAGAGGCCATCGAGCAGAATCATTAATTTATAAACCACTATGAAAGAGGCTGCCAATTAATCCATGATGCAGTGCCTTCTCAGACTTAAAATTTTTTTTTAATTTAGCGTTATCTTATCATCTCCTTCCAATTTATTTAGACTTATTTGGTCGTCTATCACGCAGTTCCATTTTCAGGTCTTTCAGCAGAGACAATCTGCATAAGACAATGTTTTGTTGCCAGGCCAAGTCACAGTGCAATATTTCTGGAGACCTTTTAATCTCCAATTAAACCCCCAGCTCATGAGGGATCCACGCACGAGGCCCGGGAAGTGACGGCAGTATGAAGCACCGAGGCCGGGGGGGGGGCCCCCGAGCAGGCTAATCAAGGACTCTGCCGGGCAGCTGGCGATGGGCTAGACTGCAAATCACAGCCTGGTTTCAAAGATGCTGAACTTGACCACGGACGAGAGTCACGGGGGCTGGAGGGCGGTGGGGCATGTGGGGCTCGGAGAAACGCAGGACGGATGAACGATCAATATTCACTCTGGCCCACGTGCACTCTGAGGCCAGACCAGCCCAGGAAACACGGCCACGGAACGTGGGAAGAAAGAAAGACACCCGCTGGTATGAGGGTCAAAATCACGTGCCGGACAGAGGCTGCTTAAGGTCACGCATGCGTAAGGTGGCTGACAAAGAAAGGAAAGCAACTGTAGCACTGTGAAGGCTGATCAAGGACTCTGTGCTACAGTATCACTGTCATCCCTTGCTCATCGATTTGCTCCAACAGGCACCAGTAACGTCTCCATTGTGAGACTTGTTACTGTTCTGGCACATCAAATACGCCACGGGGAGCTTGCCAGGCTCTGCCATGTGGGCAAGATACTCCCGGTAGCTTGCTGGGCTCTACGAGAGGGGAGGAAGAATCGAACCCGGGTCGGCCACGTGCAAGGCAGATGCCCTACCAGCTGTGCTATTGCTCCAAGTAAAGCAAATTCTTCTCTTCCCCCCCGCCCCCACCACCCTTCAGATGCTCAGGGGCTACTCCTGGCTCTGCACTCAGGAATTACTCCTGGTGGTGCTCGGGGGACCCTATGGGATATCGGGGATCAAACTCGGGTCGGCTACATGCAAGGCAGACGCCCTCTCTTCTGTGCTACCACTCTGGCCCCAGAGTAAAGCAAATTCTGACGACCCCATGTGTAGGGAGAGGAGGAGAGCCAATCAGGCAATGTGTGTGCCTAGGGGTCTTGAGGGAGCTGGAGGTGTTCTATTTCTCAGGATCAAGTTCAGTTTCTAAGTATCTCATCAGGGCGAGCGGCTAGGCAGAAAGAAAGCCAGTGAGCAATGGTTCTGGGAAGGGCTCTCCCACTGAGTTATGGCCCCTGGCCGAGGCCCGGGACCCTTCTCAATCCATCAGGTCTGTATCGACCTTGGGACAAATGGGCCCAATTAGGAAAGACGGGGGCCTGCCCCTTCCCACGGCCAGCTCGCCCACTCCCGGTTCGGAGAGGCTTTTCTTGCATCTGGAAGACAGTAGCTTCCAGACAGTATTTCAAAGAAGGGTGTCTGGGGCCAGCACTGCTGGGGGGTGTCCATGTGTGTCTGGGGGGGTGGGTACACAGGACCCCTCTACGGCACCAGCCGGGGACAATGCTTCTTATGTCGGGGGGGGGGCGTCCCAAAGGGTCCCTAGTGAAGGGTGTTGTTCCGACATAAAATTAACCATCAGCCTTTAAAACGCCAATTAGGGAACGGAATGTCATGCCTCGGTAAATTGAATAAATAGGGAAGTGCCCGGGGGGGTGGCGACGTTTGCTCCCGTCAGAGACAGCCGTCACCGACGCCGCGATTTCATTCTGCAAAAGGACACGGACCACCCCCACGGGTTAAAGCTATTATCTCAAACCACAGGACCCTGATCGAGGGCACCACGGCGCTGCACGGAAACCCGGCGGGCGTCTGGTCTCTGTTTACCCCCCTCCGGCTGACAGCTGAGGGCACGGCCCCGGCCTGCCGGCCTCTGCGTCACAGAGGAGCTCGTCGGAGACATGGGCTCAGGGAGAGGGGTGGGAAGGCGGCCCGAGGGGCTGCAGGCAGGGCCCCACGTGTCTCTCTGTCCCTAACGGCCCCGGGCCAGGCCCTGCACGGCGCCCTGGATGAAGGAGGGGCCCCAGGGCCGGCCAAGACAGAGCTGGGCGTCTCCTCTCCAACTGTGTCCCGTGGCCAGCCTGCCGCCTCTTCTCCTCACTCTCTCCCCACGTCTGTCCCGGTGCACCCAGGGGCCCGAGCAGATGCCAGCTCTGCTGAGAGCACGGCCAGGGGAGACAGACCCCGTGGCCGTGACGAGGGCGCTGGGGAACGAGGGGCCAGGAGGGGTCCCACCCATGCTCCTCCACTGACCCCTGCATGAACTGGGGGGCTGCTACCCCCGCTGGCTTAAGGCTGCAGGACTAACCCCAGAGTTTGGGGATCTGCTAGTGGGGGTGAGGGGGGGTTTCCCACCCCCCAGGGGTGCTGCTGTCACCGGAACCAGAATTCATCTTTTGTTCATTTGTTTGTTTTTGAGTTTGGCGGTCCCGCTGGTGGTGCTCGGGGGCTGGCCCCGGCCCTGTGCTCAGGAGCAGCCCCTTGCAGGTGCTCTGGGGGCCAGATGTGGCAGCGGGGACCAACCCAGGCCGGGCTGGGGGCCAGGCAATCAGCTTAGTCCCTTCACCGGCTCTCTGAGCCCACAATCAAAATTTTCCAATTTTGTTTGTTGGGTTATTTTATTTTTTTTTGGTGAGGGGGGGGCTCAGGGGCGTCCTGACTCCCCTGCCATTGTCCCTTTCGTAAGTGCCACCCCCCACCCACTGGCCCCCATTTGTAAGAGTCCGGCCTGCTGGGAAGGGGGCTGAGCTGACCACCCAGCCTGGTCGAGCCACACTTAGGGTGTTGGGACCCCGAGGGAGGAAGGGGGGCCTTGAGGACCCCGAGGGAGGAAAGGGGGCCTCGAGAGGGACCCTGGTCTCACGCCTCTCCCAAAATCAGGGGAGGTGGGGACCCCCCACTGAGATGCATCTCACTTTGCTGCCTCCCACAGTTCCAAACCCAGCCCCGAGACCGGGGCCGGCTGTCACGCGGGTACGCAGGTGAAACCTACGCCCGGGGACATTCCCCGAATCACCAACAAAGGACGCGGTGTGTGGCGGTGGGCTTGCTTCTTCCGCTGAACCTCGCGGCTGCGCCCTTGCGGGACACCTGGCTGCCGCGAGGTGTTGAACCGAGGAACCGAGGTTCCTTCTGCTGAGGAACCGAGGCGCAGAGACCCCACGAGGCCACGTCTCAGTGTCCCCGGCGCTCGGCCCGGGGCGGGGCAGGGCTGAGATCTGTGACTCGAAGCTGAGGCCCCGGGCCACGTCCCCGCCCGCCCGCCAGTGGCCCTGCCAGCAACGGGCTGTGGGTCGGGGAAAGACTTTTCCTCCTGAGGGAACAGGATCCGCGACCGGGAAACCTGTGAGGGAATTTCTCTCCCAGACCGTCTCTGGGCCCTCGATCCTCGCCCCGTCTGAGGGTCGGCAAAACCGACCTTGGCGGCCGCCTGGCTGGCACCTGGGGCTCAGGTGGGCACAGCCCTGGGGCTTCCTCCTCCCTCCTGCTGCCTTGTGAGCCCAGGGGGTCCCGACGCGGCTCTGCAGGGGTGGCTAACGGTGCTGGTGGTCTCCCGGTGGCCGCGGTGGGGGTCATCCATGCCCACCCCTCCCTCCACTACAGCCTCTGGTTTCTAGAAAACACGAAGGCTGCAGGCTGGGGGTAGCGAATGCCACGCCCGGCTGGGAGAGGCCGAGAGGCACCTCCAGCCCCCCGGGCTGCGGCTCGGCTGGGACGGGGCGGATGGTGGCGGCTACCGGGAGGGGGACAGCAGGCCCTGCCCAGTGAGCGCTGAGCCGCTCCTGAGAGGCGCTTCTCTGGGCTGCGACAGGCAGGTGCCCTCTTGGCCAGTCGCCCCCGGCCCTGACCATTCCAGCTCATCCACTATCCATCCTGGCAGAGCTCTAGACGCTGCGGGGACGGGTCACTGGAGTCGGGAGGGAGAGGAGAGATGCAGAGACACGAGGGGCACGGGGACAGAGATGAGACAGGGAAGACAGAGACGGCGGGGGCGGCCCGGGAGAGAGGAGGCCCTGGGTGATGCCGGGGGTAGACGGACACGAGGACATGGGAGCGGGGGAGGGCAGGGAAGAGCAAGGAGGCGGGGGGAGGTGGACTTCAGTGCCCGCGGCCACCCACGCCTGCCCGCCCGCTGGCGGTGCCCGGCTCTCAGCGGAGGGGAGAATTGCTTTCACAGGGGCCTGGGGAGACAATTGGCACCGGCGTCCTAGCCCAGGAAGGACGTGGTCCGAGCTCAGACGCAGGTTGTCAGATTCCACCCAGCGGCTGAGGGGGTGGAGGGGGGGCCCCAGAAAGGGTCGGTGCCGGGAAAGCACCACCAGGCCTGGCCACGGGCAGGGGGAGCCAGGCCAAGCTCGGGGCGGCCTGCAGCAGGACCAGCAGCTTCCGGGGCTCGAAGGAGAAAGCCCCTGGCGGAGGGCAGGCTTCGCAGGCAGGCACGAGGCCTGGGTTCGAGCCCCGGCACTGCACAGGCCCTCCCAAGCTCAGAGTCGGGAGTAGCTCCCGAACCCTGCTGGGTATGGCCCCGAAACCAACTCGGGAGATGGAAGTAAAGGGGTCACAAGGGGCCCAGTGGGCCGGGAGGAGACAGGGGGAGCAGCGAGGGGCGGAGTGGACAAGGCGGTGGCCGGCATGGGCTGGCCGCCCACCCGGGACGGCTTCCGCTCCCAGAACTAGCCAAGAACCTGCACCAGAGGCCGGGTCAGTCACAAGTCGGTGCCCTCCCCCCCAAGACAGATGTCACTTGTATTTTGAGTCAAAAACATTGCCGCCCTCGTAAAACACGGTGGGTTGGTTCACAAAAATCTGGCGTCTCTGGGAAAGAAAATGTCAAGAAAACTGACCTTTTCTGGAACGATCTGGAAACAACTGCTGGAAGGAACTGGGTCCCGTTCCCTGAAGCTGGAGCTGAGCCATCCCCCTGTGCCACCAGCCTCGCTCCTCCCCCGATGTCCTTCATCCCTGCGGACCCCAGATGTGCCCAGTGCACGGGGCCGAGTCACCACCACACCCCTGCAGGAAGTGTCGGGGCTTCACTGATTCACCTGAAGCGTGAGACTCTTGGGTATGGTGCTCCCGACCCTGAGGCCACCCGTCCTGGCACACACAGCCGGGTGGCGACAGCGACCCCCACCAGGGCACCCTCACTCCCACCCCGAGGCCAAGTGTATCTCCCCAGACCGGGGGCTATGGGAATATGCCACCAAGAGCCCTGAACTGTGACAGCCAGTGTGTCCCAAGCATGTCAGGACCTCTGACAGGGTGTGGGGCCCGGGCAGGTCCTCCTGGACCTTCTGTTTCAGTGCCTGGCACTGGGGGAGGATGTCACTAGGGGCGAGAGGGCGGGTGATGACTTTCTTCTCATCAGGACAGTCCAGGGGCACAGGGCTGGGCCCATGGCCCTAAGCCTGTCCCGCATCACGGAATTTTTGACAAAGAGAGGGGTGCCCTGAGGAGACCCCCAAGGCACCTATGGCATCCCATCTGGTCCCCCGAGCACTGCCAAGAGTAATTCCTGAGTGCAGAGACAGGAGGAACCCCTGAGCATCATCAGAGTGGCCCAAACACCCTTCCCTCCCAATAAAATAAAATAAAATATAAAATAAATGCCATCCTTGGGGCTGGTGGCTCCAGCAGGACACCGCAGGCCTTGCATGTAGGAGGCGCTGCTGGTTTCCTTCCTTGGCACCTCATGCCACCACTGGTGCCCTAACACTGCCAGACACGCTTCTGGTGGTTTGCTAAGCAGCACCACACCTGGGCAGCATCAGGTGTGGCTCCAAAACAAAGTAAACAAAATAAGTAAGTTCTATCGAATCCACACAGCTGGGGGCTAGCCGGTAAGAAACACAGGAGCCCCCGCCCAACCCCCCACTGGTCTCTGCGCATGGGGCATCAGTCACGGCCAGCGCTCGGGAGCTGTTCCGCCTTGACCTCTAATTGGATCTTGTACCAGAAAAGAAAGGGTGTGGGTGCGGGGTGGAGGGGAATAAAAATTGCTGTGAAGGGTGCTGCTGAGACAATCGCTAAACCTGGAAAAATGGTTAAGATGCAAGTCTTGATTCAATATCAACTTTAAGGAGTCTGGTGACTCTGTGCGGTTATGTAAGACAATAAGCAATCTAGTCTCAAACGGCTCGCAAAAATAATGAGAGGGAGAGAGAGAGGGAGGGAGAGAGAGGAGAGAAAGAGAGAGGGGGAGGGGAGGGGAGGGGGGTTAGAGCAGAAGGAAATGGGAGCCGTTATTAAAAAGTGATGAATCCGAGCGAAGGCAGAAGACCCGCATCCCCTCTGCGCGGCTCTTGTAGCTCTTCCTTCTCTAAGTCGGAAACTGTCTCAAAAGGAAACGCCACACGTAATGCCTCCTACGGCCAGGTAGCTCTCCGGTGTGTGGGTGTGGGGCATCCCTAGAGGGCCAGAAGCTCAGCATGGGGTCTGGCCCCCCTCGGCAGTGCTCCCTGGAGCAGGTACGTGGGGAGAGCCCAGCTCTGCTTTTCAGGCCCGTGGTCGGGGATGCTGTGGCCACTGGTCTGGGGCCCACTTTGAGAAACCCTGGGGAAGCCCGAGTCCAGCTGTGGAAGGGACGGGCGTGAAGCAGACTCAGGAATAGGTCACGCAGGAGAATCGCCAAGAGGTAGAAGCGGGGGCCAAAGAGGCAGCTCAGGGGACAAAGCGCTTGCCTTGTGCACGGCTGACCCCCTTTGAAAGTCCCCAGCACTGCAGAGATCTCCTAACACCACCAGCAACGACCCCCGAGCACAGAACCCCCAAGAGCCCGTGAGCACGGTGGGAGTGTAGCCCAGCCTACCACCCCCCCCCCAATAAAAGAGGAGAAAGAAGAAATGGAGTGATACAGCGGGGAGGGCTCTTGCCTTGCACACGGCCAACCCAGGCTCAATCCCCAGCATCCCATATGGTCCCCCCAAGCACCGCCAAGAATAATTCCTGAGTGCAGAGCCAGGAGGAACCCCTGAGCATCGCCGGGTGTGACCCCCAAACACACAAAACAAAATAAACGGGGTCTGGAAGAGGACTCTTGGGGCCGGAGCGATAGCACAGCGGGGAGGGCGTTCGCCTTGCACGCGGCCAACCCGGGTTTGATCCCCGGCATCCCATATGGTCCCCCAAGCACCGCCAGGGGTAATTCCTGAGTGCAGAGCCAGGAGTAACCCCTGAGCATCGCTGGGTGTGACCCAAAAAGAAAAAAAAAAAGAAGAGGACTCTTCTCCACCACGACCCTCTCTGTGTCATCTTTGTCTCCTGGTCCCCCTGTTCATGTCATAAGGGCCTCTCCTGGCAGGTCACGCCTAAAGGTACGAAACTCAGGGGACGCCAGGACCTCTCCCAGAAGGCTGCATGGGGTGGGGTGGGGGGACACTATGGAGCACCAGGAATCGAACTCGGGACCTCACGCATGTCAGGCATGGGCTCCAGGCCCAGGTCTGCAAAGCCCCTGCACCAACTCCTGAATGACCAGTAGCAAGAAATCGAGTTTCTAATACAAAGCAAACCCCCCCCCCCCGAGCACCGGGCCCTGGGCACTGCCTGTATCGGGGCCGGAAGCAGAGTTGGCATGGCCGCCTGCCCATTCTCGAGGAATTATCTGGGGTGCCTGACCCTGCCCCCCCCCACTCCCTGGAGCTGCCACCACTAGGCCAGGACCTGCCCCGTCTTCTCAGCACCTCCCCCAGGCTGAATCCAGAGCCTGGGCTCAGGGCAGGGAGGGAGGAGATGTGCCGGCCAGGGCTCAGACTGTGTGTGGGCGATGCCGTGAGACCCCCGAGCACCCCCAGGAGCACAGAGCCCGGAGTAAGCCCGTCAGCAGCGACAGGTGTGGCTGCAAAAAGCATCGACACAAAAAAATGTTCGGGCAGCACCCTTGGGTGCAGACACGCGCTCCTGCTCCGTCTCTGCAGGGGTGAAGGAAGCGCGGCCTCCAGCTCGTTAAACCCCGTGACGAATCACCCCGGCCCCGAGTGTCTGTCTGACCCTCCCAGGGCTGCCTCCCGGGAGGGTGCGGTTCCCCGCTAACCTGCTGCCCTCTCCTCACAGCACGGCTCTGACTCGGCCTCCACGCGTGCGCCCAGGCCCGTGACTCAGGGTCTGGTGCCCCCAGATCTCCGGGATGAAGGACTGGAGACAATGCCACAGACCCGGCCGCTGACACAGCTCCAGCAGGAGCCCCAAGGCCTAAGAAGGTCCCCTTGGAAACCCACCACCCTCAACAACACGACCCCCAGGAGAGGAAAAACGTCCAGAAACGGGCCCTGGCATCCCTCATCTCTCTCTGCGCGTCATCCATCACCCCGGATGGTGACAAGCGTGTCCGTAGAATCAGCCTGGGGGGCTGGGGGCCCTTCATGGGGCCACTAGGCAGCAACTAGGGAATGGGGCAGAGCTAGGGAGGAGGGGCGCCTCGGGGAGGCCGCAGGGCCAGGGGCAGCGGAGAACCGAGTGTGCTACAGCGTCCTGTGTGGCTCCCCGCTCTGCTGCTTCCTCTGTGGAGGGGAACACGTTGCTGCAGATGTGGGGGGCAGTCACAGAGCTCCCTCTGGCCAGGGGGCAGCAGTCAGGCTCCCAGGGAGCCTGTGTCCTGTTGGTGCTAAGCCGGGACGTCAGGACGAGCCTCTGGACGCTGCCCTGCCAGCAGGAAGCAGAACCGAGGCCCCACTGTGAGTTAAGAGGGCAAGCTAAAGCGTGTGACCTGGAGGAGCACAGCACACTCACACGCCCGCCTGGCCAGTCACCACCTTGGCAGTACCAGGCAGCAGTTTCCCCGTCCCTCGAACATCCTCAATCTGGCTTGACCTTCAAGCATCTGTGTGAGCCTTCTCGTTGCCCTGTGTGTAAACCAGCCACAAGAAGGCGGGGGACGTACTCTGCAGAGCCTGCGTGTCCAGCTCCATATCCACCTCTGACGTTTCAATCACGACAACACAGCTCTGATGACGTAGCTTTTTTTTCTTTTTGGGTCAAACCTGGCATTGCACAGGGGTTACTCCTGGCTCATGCACTCAGGAATCACTCCTGGCAGTGCTCAGGGGACCCTATGGGATGCTGGGAATCGAACCTGGGTCGGCCGCATGCAAGGCAAACGCCCTACCCGCTGTGCTATCACACCAGCCCCTGACAACGTAGCTTTGACGAGACAATGTCTACCCTGATGTTCTTTGGACGAATGCTTATCCTCTACCTGTTTGTCCTCTCGTTAGTGAGTCTTTCTCTGTGATGAAGCCGTTAGGATGTCATCACCGTCATCCCGTTGTTCATCCATTTGCTCGAGCGGGCACCAGTCACATCTCCATTGTGAGACTTGTTGTTACTGTTTTTGGCATATCGAATACACCACGGGGAGCTTGCCAGGCTCTGCCGTGCGGGCGGGATACTCTCGGTAGCTTGCCGGGCTCTCCGAGAGGGACGGAGGAATTGACCCCAGGGTCGGCTGCATGCAAGGCAAATGCCCTACCCGCTGTGCTATCGCTCCAGCCCCATTAGGATGGAACTGATTAAAAAAAACAGAACAAGAAGAGACCACCGAAGGCCACTCTTCACCTCGAGCCCAAGTAGGCCTTGGCCCTCCGCGCTCTCCACATTCCTCTCACGTGTCTTATCTCTACGCCTCCAACCGATTGATACATCACTTCATGCAACAGTGTCCCCAGCCCACTGGCTTCGGTGGCCCCTGGGCGCCAGCCAACACTGGACACCTGACCTCCCACCCGGACGCACAGGTGACCCGCTTCCCATCTGCAGGGCCCAAGTCTTGGCCTCCAGGGGCCAACCAGGCTGGTCCAAGGGGTTAGCTGGGCTTCGAGGGCTATTCTCTGCCTGCGGCCCCGTTCAATAAGGGGATGAAATGCCTCCCTCTGGGCGCCGGACCACTGGCCACAAGAGTCAGCGTCGCTCTCACACCGAGACCAGGGAGAGCCGGGCCCTGCCGTGAAACCTCTCCAGAGCCTGGCTGCGGCGCAGGGGCTTAAACACGCAGCTGTGTGTGGCTCGACAGCCGGCTGGGAATGCGTCTCCTCTGGCCAGGCTGCCTGGCATGGGCGCGAGCGGAGTAGTGGACGACCCCCCAGGTGGCCACGCTGACATGGCCGGCACTGCCCCGGGACAGATGGCAGCTGGAGGTGACTGAGCATGGCGGCGCCCGGGTCAGAATGAAGCCCTCTTATTCCCTGGGGGAGGGAGGGGACGAACACGGAGAGGTACCAGCCGGGCCCCCAACTCCCCACAAAGTCAGAGCGGCAAATGTTACTAGAACCCAAAAAAATATATATTTTTAAGAAGAAAGGCTGTAAGAGGGACCGGCTGAAAGCCACTATTCACAGCACACCGAGTGCGAGCCGGGGAGGGACCCTGGGCAGACGCCACCTACAGGAACTTCCTCTGATCTTCACACCCACAAGGCGACGCCCCCTTTACAGATGGGGAAACTGAGACTTGGAGAGGCTCTTCCCTCGGAACTCTGCTCAACAGGGCCATGGACTCCTGCTCTTGCCCATCTGCCCAGGTCAGCACCCCCCCCCCACACACACACACTCCCACTGCCCTCTGGGCACCGGGCACTTCTATTCTCTAACAGTGACTGTCCCGGGCACGTACACAGGTCTGCCTGCGGGTGCGGGCACCTGTCTCACGGGCTCCCCGACTGCCTTGATTTAGGTCCGGAGCCCCCTGGGCACCTGGACCATCTCCCCACTGATGTCCGCCTGGTGCTCTTCTGGCTCCAGACCCACCATGGAGCCCTGCAGTGGACACGGGCACCCAGCGGGGACCGTGCAGGGCCCCTTCTGGCCCAGTCACACCAGCAGCCGGCCCCGGGCCAGGTCCTGCAGCCCCGAGGCATGGGGCTTTGTGGGCACTGCCCGGCCCCAGAAGGCACAGACCAGCCCCAACTCTCAGGGGGCCACGCCCTCAGGTCAAGGGAGGGGACGGACGGCCACCTGCGGAGACAGGCTTCCTGAACCCCATCTCCAGGGAAAGGCTTCCTGAACCCCATTTCCGGGGAAAGGCTTCCTGAACCCCATTTCCGGGGAAAGGCTTCCTGAACCCCATCTCCGGGGAAAGGCTTCCTGAACCCCATCTCCGGGGAAAGGCTTCCTGAACCCCATCTCCGGGGAAAGGCTTCCTGAACCCCATTTCCGGGGAAAGGCTTCCTGAACCCCATTTCCGGGGGAACCTTCCTGAACTCCACCTCCAGGAAAAGCCTTCTCGATGGACCTCCGCTCAGCCGAGTGAGCAAGACGGTCCTGTGTGAGTACCTGGAGCTGGAAATTGCTGGAATCCAGTTCTGGCCTGAGACCCCAATAGCTGTATCAGTCTGGGAAGTTCCTGGAGGCCCCTGATCCTCAGTTTGCTCATCTGTATGATGGGGACAGTGACCCCAAAAGGTGACAGACTGTTGCCAGGACGCCTCGGGGTCACGCGTGGGAAGAGAAGCTGGGTATTGGTTCTCAGTAGACACTTCTCAGGAGCGCTCACGGCTGCGGCTGGGCCAGTGGCTCCCCTCTCCCCGGCAGCCCACCAGCCTCTGGTGCATGGACCGCTCCTGTGTGGGCTGGGCTCCATCAGGCCATTTGTCAGCACCCGCCCCGCCCCTGCCTCTGGCCACGTCTGTGACATGTCAGCAAAACAGGTTCACAGGACCGAGAAGATGAAATGGCTTCAGACCTCAACCTCGGACCACTGGACAATCCTGTTTCCACGCATAGTAACGACCACTTTGTGCCGAGAGCAGATCATAAAGCAGCCTCCCTTGAGGCCAGCCCGTTTGGGACCTTGACACATCTCTGAGACACGGCGACCAGAGCTTTGACAAAAATCCCAGAGGCCTGCTCCCCGGTCTTCCTGGAGGCCGGGAGGGATGAACCAGTAGTGGGGCTGAGGGCCGGAGAGAGAGGGGCTGGGCGGTGGACAGGGGAGCAGGGTCAGAAAAGGGACTCTCATTGTTTCACTCTTGATGGGAATGCCAACTGGTCCAGCCTTTTTGGAAAACAATATGGGAATTCCTTAAAAAACTAGAAATTGAGCTTCCACATGACCCCGCAATACCACTTCTAGGAATATATCCCGAGAGTGCAAAAAAGCACACAGAAATGACATCTGCACCTGTATGCTCACTGCAGCACTGTTCACAATCGCCAGAATCTGGAAACAACCCGAATGCCCGAGAACAGACGACTGGTTAAAGAAACTTTGGTACATCTACACAAAGGAATACTATGCAGCTGTTAGAAGAGATGAAGTCATGAAATTTGCTTAGAAGTGGATAGACAAAGGGGCTGGAGCAATAGCACAGCGGGTAGGGCGTTTGCCTTGCACTCAGCCAACCCGGGTTTGAATCCCAGCATCCCATATGGTCCCCTGAGCACCGCCAGGGGTGATTCCTGAGTGCACAGCCAGGAGTAATCCCTGTGCATCGCCAGGTGCGACCCAAAAAAAAGCAAAAAAAAAAAAAAAGTGGATAGACATGGAGAGTATCATGCTAAGTGAAATGAGAGGGACAGACATAGAAGGACTGCACTCATTTGTGGAATATAAATTAACATAATATGAGATTAACACCCAAGGATAGTAGAGACAAAGGCCAGGAATATTGCTCCATAGTTGGAAGCCTGCCTCATGAGTGGGGAGGAGAAGGCAGCTGGGATAGAGAAGGTGGTGACCCAGCTTCTATGACCCATAACTAAGTCAATGATTTGGAGGGATCGTTCGGGATGGGAGGTGTGTGCCGAAAGTAGACAAAGGACCAAACGTGATGGCCTCTCAGTATCTATATTGCAAACCACAGTGCCCCAAAGTAGAGAGAGTAGGGAGGAAACTGTCTGCCCTGGAGGCAGGGGGAGGGTTGGGATGGCGGGTTGGGGCGGGGGGTGAGGGGGGATACTGGGGACACTGGTGGTGGGGAATGCGCACTGGTGGAGGGATGGGTGTTGAATACATTGTACCACTGAAACTCAATCCTGAAAGCTTGCAACTGTATCTCACAAAACTGTTTCACGGCACGGATCTGGCCCCAGGCCGCAAAGAGAGGGGTGGGCAGGCGGGGCGGGGGGCGGCGGGACTTACTGGCAGAGAAGCTGGCGTCGGCGTGCACGGGCGGCGTGGCGGGCAGGAAGGGCGCGTGGCCCACGAAGAAGGAGCGCAGCGAGCGCTCGCAGAGCAGCGGGGAGCGCTGCGCCGGGAGGTTCTCGCAGCTGCCCACGCTGCTGAGGATGTTCAGGTTCAGGGGCTTGCTCTTCTTCTTGGCCCTGCGGGGAGACAGAGCGGTCAGCGCCTGCGTGTTCGGGGCGGGGACTCCGGCGCCCCTCCCCCGTGCCCGCCCCTGAGCTCCGCCCCCTTCCCCGCCCCCTCTGCTGTTGCCCACCTCCCAGTCTCTGCTGCTCCTGCTGTCCCCAGTCCTGGGACTCCCCCCCACCCACATCACCACCCCTTCTTTTGATCAGTTCGGCTCTGTCTTTATTGACACGGCCCTAGTCTACCCCTCTTCCAGGAAGCCTTCCTGGATATGCCGATCCCTCCTCCCAGGCGGGATGGAGTGATCCTCCCTGCAGGAAGGGGAGGCCCGTGAGATATCCAAAGCCCACCGCTCTCTCTGAGAGGGATGTGGAGAGAGAGGGGCTTGGCAAAGCACCTCATCAAATGTAGACTATAACACAGGCACAAGCAAATCGATGCATAATTAATTATTCCCCACCCCAGAGAAGGTCAAGAAAGCTGAGGTCAGGGTGAGCCCCAGGCTCCAATTCTCCCGCACGCCCTGAGTTCCCAGGAGCCTGGTCCCCGACTTGCCTCTGCCCTCTGACCACTGGACAATGGCAGTGGACCCCAGCGGACCCCCGCCCCCAGGCGGCCCCACTCTGGGGGCGTCTCACTCCTAAATTGATCCCCCTTCATCCTCACACAGAAACAAGACGCACGTTTCTTTTCAGCGGTTTGATTTGGGTCTGGGTGCCACACCCAACAGTGCTCAGGGATCACTCCTGGCCCCACACTTAGGGATCACCCGGAACAGTGCTCAGGAGACCCTGTAAGCTCCTGAGGATCGAATCTGGGTCACCACCTGCTGGGAAAGCGCCTCACCAGCCGTGCTCTCTCTCCGGCCAGGATGCTCATTCCTGGGGAAGGAACAAGCACTTTCTAGACTGCTAAGCAAACAGGCAGCCAAAACCTAGGCCCGGGGCCGGCCGGCCTGGGAGCTGGGGCTGAGGGCGTGGGAGGAAGGGAGGGCTGGAGGGGATGCCAGGAGCAGGGTCCGAGCACTCCCACCCTTCACTCCTGCCCCCACATTGCCGGGGGGGCGGGCGGCCGGACGGGGGGGCAGATCCAGCAGCTCACGGGTGGGGACACAATTCTGGGGCTGGACACTCAGGGCCCGAATACCGGAACCCCCACCCTCAGCCCACTCCAACCCTGTGGACCTCGGAGCCCCTCCCCAGGTGGCAGGACTGCAGAGGGGGTCGCAGACCATCCCTGGGGGCGCCTCAGAATTAGTCTCGGGGACCCCACCTGAGAGCGCCGTTAGAGCAAAGCACCCGAGGTGCAAACAAGCCACTTGTCTCCTTCACGGCGCCAGGACGAACAAGGACACCCCGTGCCTGCAGCCAAGTCCTTGCAGCGTCTGGAAACGGGCAGGGCCGGGGGCTGGAGGCCAGGACCAGACACCCTGGCGGGCAGCCTGGGCCCCCCCCCCGGTCAGCTCTGAGTCCACGCGGGAGCACACAGAAGGGCATGGCCAACATCGGCCCGCACGCCCCCGGCCCAGCCCGCCGCCGCTCGCTCCGGTGGCAAAACTGCGCCACGAGGTGTGTGCACAGTGCGGGGAGGGTTCGGGCCAGCGGCGAAACTAAAGCTCCAAACAGGGACCGCAGATGACCCGGGGCTTACTGTGGGGCTGGGGCAAGGCAGCGAGTTCAGCCCCCCAAGAAAGAAACACCAGGGGCTTCAGGGCTCTTCTGTGGATCAGTGATGGGGGAGGATGCAGGTGGGCAAAACTTACTGGCGACTGGGCCAGGAGGGGGGCGAAACCACTCGCTCTCCAGCAGGATTTCTCCAACCGGGAGAGGGAGAAGAGGGCGAGAGGAAGGAGTCCGGCTACTGCTTGGATGGGACGGGACGGGGGTACCAAGTAGAAACTCGGGGCGTCTCTGTTTTCACTGGACCAACCAGGAGGCGAGACGCGGGATTCCTCCACCTGTTCCTTTGACCAGAGCCGCTGCCTTGTTGGGGAAGGGGGGGGTAGGGAGGGGACGGGGGGGACACTGAGGGGCTTCCACTGTTCTCTCTGAAGCACCCGCCAGTCTCCCAGGCAGGGCACACCGAGGCACCTGGCAGTCTGGGATGACGCGGGTCACACCTGCTCACAGACTTTGTGAAACTGTGCCCAAAAGGTACCGCCCCACTCACTCTCTTCCCCACCTGTGTGCCCCCAGGCCCCTGCCCGGCCGCCAGGGAGCTGGGCGCCCTCTGGTGGCCACGGCGGCGACACCTCCTGGCAAACCATCCCAGGTCCCCCCCCAAACACACACATCAGCAGCCCGAAGGCGTGTGCCTGGCCACTGCCCGTGGACCCTGCAATTCTATGCAAGCGAGCGGTGAATGGGGGTACGCCAAGAATTGGCTACCCCAAGGCAGAGTTACTCAGGAGCTCAGCTCACAGGCTTCGGGGTCCAACGGCCTCCCAATGCCCCCATGTCCTCAGGTGGAAGTAACAGCCTGGTGACAGCGAGCATCCAATCTCCACAGTGATACGACATAGGTGGCGAAGGCCTGGCACACAATGCGAGTCAGGGTGACCCCCTGGTAATGACGGGATGGGTGGGGTGGGGAGAAGAATGAAATGAAAGAAGAACGGGAGAGAGGAGAGGTGAATAGAAAGAAGGGGAGAGGGGCAGAAGAAGGAGAGAGGATGAAAGAGTGGGAGACAGAGAGATGGAATGAAGGGATGAGAGCGGGGAATGAAGAAAGAGACCAAAGGATGGACGGACGGGCAGGTGGACGGTGAAGGATGGACAGGTGGGGAGGCAGCTGCTGGGTCCTGTAGAACCTATGTCGTATCATGAAATTGTCATGACAGCCCTCTTGGGTGCCCGCTGTTGTCATGCTGTTGTTTCCATGGAGGCGCTGGGAGCCAGTTGTACCCCGAAGCATTGCGGGGAGAGAACTCCGTAGGGTGGGAGGGAGCAGGGGAGAAAACAGGGGGGAAAGAAAGGGTTGCGGAAACCTGATAATCTTTCATATCTGTATTGCAAACCATAATGCTCAAAGGGAGAGAGAGAGGGAGAGAGAGAAAGAGAGAGAGAGAGAGAGAGAGAGAGAGAGAGAAGTGTCTGCCATACAAGTAGACTGGAGGGAAGAAGGCAGGAGAGAAACTGGGGACATGGGTTGTGGGAAATGTACACTGGTGAAGGCTCAGGTAATAGAACATTGTATGACTAAAACCCAATCAGGTACAACTTTGTAACTGTGTATCTCGTGGTGATTCAATTAACATGCATTATATATATATAAATATTTACATATAAATTTATATAAACATGTCACTGTCACTGTCATCCCCTTGCTCATCGATTTGCTCGAGCGGGCACCAGTAACATCTCCATTGTGAGACTTGTTGTTACTGGTTCTGGCATATCGAATATGCCATGGGTAGCTTGCCAGGCTCTGCGGTGCGGGTGGGATACTCTTGGTAGCTTGTCAGGCTCTCCGAGAGGGCCGGAGATATCAAACCCGGGTCGGCTGCGTGCAAGGCAAGCACCCTACCTGCTATGCTATTGAATAAACTGATTATATAAATATAAACTAAATAATTAAAAACATATTTATAAAATATATATAAATACTTAAGATTGACAGTAAGAAAAAACTTGCCTTGCATGTGGCTGTCCCGGGTTCGATTCCCCAGCACCCCAGAGGGTCCCTCTGAGCCCACCAGATGGGATCCCAAAGCACGGAGCCAGCAGTCAGCCCCACGCACTACTGGCTGTGGCCCCAAAACCCAAAAAAGAGAAGAAATTGGGCAGGTGAATGATGAGTTTAATAATAATAATTTGATCTCATTATTTTTTAAAAATAAAATGACCGATTCTACTCATTTTTATTATTTCTTATACATCAAAATTACTTGACGAACATTCGCCACCACAGTCCCCACATGGGTTCCCACATTTGGTCTCCTGGGAGAGAGACACAATGAGCTACTTTCCCATCTCCCCAGGCAGGTGGGGGTCCCCCACCGGGGGGGGGGGCCCTCCATCACCAGGAGGAAGCAAACAAAAATAACCGTGTCTGCCGCCGGTGACCGAGTGCCGAGATTCACAGTGAGCCCTGCAGATGCGATGAAAGAGAACACCCTCCCCGTGGTCTGTGCAAGACGCTAGGAACCTATTAACGTCTTTGGAAACGGGGCCACTTCTGCCAACCGCAGGGGCATGCGCTGCCAGGAGGCAGGGGCCAGGGCCGGTAGGCTCAGAAAGGACCCCCGGGGAGATGAGTTGGGACTCCCAGACACGGGGGTCACATCGACAGCAGCCCCCAGGCCCAACTGAGAGCTGGTTTGGCAGCGAGTCTCGGTTCTACGGAGCCCCTCAGGGTCCTCCTGTTGCCAGCTCTCACCGCCTCTGCTAGGCCTGGCAGAAGCTCTGCCCACAGAAGGTTCTGGATCAGAACCCTCCGCCAGTCTGCCCCTCCCGCCCGGCGTCATGTCTCTGCGCCCCTCCCCACCTTCCCCTTCCAAGGGGCATCAGCTTCGGGCCGGGCTTTGAGTTCAACGGGGCCACGGGCTACCGGGGTCTGTCTACTCCCGGCTTCTTGGAGTGTGGGGCCGTGGCCCTGGAATCTGAAAGCTCCCACCTGGCCGAACACCTGAGCACCTCTTTCGTGGACTTCGCAGCATCTGACCTGACGGACAGGGAGGAAACGGCAGGGCTGGGGGAGGGAGGGGCTGGAGGGTGGACACTCCCTGTGTCCAAAGCACTGAACCAGTGGCTGTTTCCTAGACGCCAGAGCTGCCCACGGGGCGTACGATCAGGCCTGTGCAAATGGCCCCATCCCCCAACCAGCCTCTTATTCCTTGGCAGCCTTCCTGATTTAGTGATGGCTCGATCTGGAGATGCCTTCAAAACCCAAGAAGAACATCACCACATTATTATTATTATTATTATTATTATTATTATTATGTGGTGGGTTGTTGTCTGGGCTGCACCCAGCAGTGCTTGGGAGCTATTCCTGGCTCTGTGCTCAAGACTACGCCCTGGAGGTGCTCAAGGGACCATGTGTGGTGCTGGGATTTGAACCACGGTGGTTCTTGTACCATCCCTCCAGCCTACCAAATTTTTTTCCATCTCATTTAGGTTCGGGAGCCATGCTCGGCCATGCTCAGGGCTTCTTCTTGGCTCTGCACTCAAGGATGGCTCCTGGCGGTGTTCAGGGGACCACAGGCAGTGCTGGGGATGGAAATGGCCTGCTGAAGGCATGACCAGCCCCTTATTCTCTGCTCTCACACTCCTGAGGGACTCTGGGCAAGGGGATGTCTGGAGAGGTGGGGGAGGAGGGTGGCAGGAGGGACACTGGGAACATTGGTGGTGGAAAATGGGCACTGGCGGAAGGATGGGCGCTTGATCATTGAATGACTGAAACATAATCACGAAAGTTTGTAAGTCTGTAAAGAAAAAAGAAAGAAAGAAAGAAAGAAAGAAAGAAAGAAAGAAAGAAAGAAAGAAAGAAAGAAAGAAAGAGAGAAAGAAAGAAAGAAAGAAAGAGAAAGAAAGGAAGGAAGGAAGGAGGGAAGAAAGAAAGAAAGAAAGAAAGAAAGAAAGAAAGAAAGAAAGAAAGAAAGAAAGAAAGAAAGAAAGAAAGAAAGAAGGGAGGGAAGAAAGGAAGAAAAGAAAGAAAGGAAGAAATGAAGGAAGGAAGGAAGGAAGGAAGAGAGAGAGAAAGGAAGGAAGAGAGAAAGAAAGAGTGAAAGAAAGAGAGAAAGAAAGAAAGAAAGAAAGAAAGAAAGAAAGAAAGAAAGAAAGAAAGAAAGAAAGAAAGAAAGGAGGGAAGAAAGGAAGAAAGGAGGGAAGAAAGGAAGAAAAGAAAGAAAGGAAGAAATGAAGGAAGGAAGGAAGGAAGGAAGGAAGGAAGGAAGGAAGGAAGGAAGGAAGGAAGGAAGAGAGAGAGAGAAAGGAAGGAAGGAAGAGAGAAAGAAAGAGAGAAAGAAAGAAAGAAAGAAAGAAAGAAAGAGAAAGAAAAAGGAAGGAAGGAAGGGAGAAAGAAAGAGGGAAAGAAAGAGGGAAAGAAAGAAAGAAAGAAAGAAAGGAAAGAAAGAACAGATTTTTTTAAAAAAAAGAGGGAAAAAGTCTATGATTTCACACTTTTCCCTGATAAATGGTTTCATGTAAAATGCACCGAGGAGAAAAAGTGCAGTGAAAAAGGACGGGGAAAAGAAGGAGCCAAGGAAAAAGCAAAGAGGCGGGAGCACTGTCAGTTGAATAAATACCAAGGGTACTGGAGTCCAGAGCTCCTCTGCACGGTGGCTACAAGTCGAGTCGGCAACATCAAATGTTGGCAAGGACCTGGCGCAAGTAGAATTCTCCTCGGGCCAAGGTCACTTCTGAGACATGGTCTGGCCAAGCAGACCAAAGCGGAACGCACTCCCCATCCAGCCATCCAACCCGGGCGGGGGCAAAACCACCGTCTGTGTCCACAATAATACTTGCTAGAAGGATGACGGCAACGCTAACTCAGGTGGCCCAATGCTGGACCCAATCCAGTGCGCAACAGTCATATGATCAGACACAGATAATCAGCAATGTGTCCCCCACTAGAAGAGAAGGGAATGACGCCCCGACTACAACAAACTGAATCTCTAGGGCAAAAGCAGCCAGGCACAGGACAGCACAGGCACACATAGCGCAATTCCCTTACGGCTCCATCTACATGAGGCTTAAGAATGAGGCAAAGCTGGGGCTGGAGTGATGGCACAGCAGGTAGGGCGTTTGCCTTGCACGCGACTGACCCAGGTTCGATTCCCAGCATCCCATATGGTCCCCCGAGCACCGCCAGGGGTAATTCCTGAGTGCAGAGGCAGGGGAGAACCCTGTGCGTCACAGTATGACCCAAAAAGAAAGAAAGAAAGAAAGAAAGAAAGAAAGAAAGAAAGAAAGAAAGAAAGAAAGAAAGAAAGAAAGAAAGAAAGAAAGAAAGAAAGAAAGAAAGAAAGAAAGAAAGAAAGAAAGAGGCAGAGCTGATCCAGGGGGAGAGAGGCCAGAGAGTGAGTCTTTGAAATCAAGAGGCTGCCTCAAAAGAAACCCAAGAAAGCCAGGAAACCGCGTACAGGCTGGAAATCACCTCCACTGTGGCTGATACTTAGGTAGACTAATATACTAACACGTACCCTGCTATGCACGAACAAGAACAAATTTCATTTGCCACTGGATGAAAGCTATGCCTTATAAACACTCCTCTTTTTTTCCCCTATAATGCCGATAAAAGAGACCAGCAATCCAATTTCAAAAGTGGCCAAAGGCTGTATTAACACTAAAAGCGTTTTCACATTGAGCAGAGCCTTGGCTGCTGAAATAAGGAACAAAACAGGCGTGCGGGAAGTAACAGGTTAACAAGTGGTTGTGGGGAAAACAGATGAGTGAGAAGTGGTCCAAAGGCAGAGGAAGAGGGTCTTTGACACTTTGGTGGGACTAAAGGGGACATAACTGTACAGCAAAAACAGTAAGAGAAAGACTACTTCCACATGATGATTCAATAAAAGAATAAATTGGTCACTGTCACTTTCATCCCATTGCTCATCGATTTGTTCGAGCAGGCACCAGTAACGTCTCTCATTGAGAGACTTATTGTTACTGTTTTTGGCATATCCAATACGCATGGGTAGCTTGCTGGGCTCTACAAGAGGGGCAGAGGAATTGAACTCGGGTTGACCACGTGAAAGGCAAAAGCCCAACTGCTGTGCTATCGCTCCAGTCCAAAAGAATAGATTAAAAAAAATAAAAGAGGAAGACTACTGAAATAATATTGCCTCAATTAAAATAATTAGTGGCAGGTGGGGGGATGGGTACTCGATCATTGTATAGTCATACAAACTAAAAGACTGAAACTTAATCATGAAAGTTTGTAAGTCTGTAACTGTATCTCATGGTGACTCATTAAAAAAATTTTTTTAATTAAAAAAAAATTAGTGACCAAAAAATGGAATTCAATTTGGGGCTCAGGTGAGTGAGGATGGAATTTCTTTATGCAGTACTAAAGCTTTTGTTTAGGCTATTTTTAATAATTATTGAGCACTAATAAATGTGCACATCATACTTCTAAATGAAAATAATCCTAAAATGTTTAAATGAAAAAAAAATGTGGTCAAAGGTCCTGAACTGACATTTCTCCAAAGATGACCCCCGACTGTCCGGTCTACCCACAAAAAGATGCCCAAAGTTATTCATCAAATGAGCTTCTCAGCATCACAACAAGGTTTCCCTTCACCCCTGGGGGATTAATATCTTAGGAGACAAATAAGAACAAGCTGAGTTGGGGGGGGGGGACATGGAGGAACTGGAGCCCTCAAGACATTGCTGTTGGGAATGTAAAGTGGTATCTACAGGGGCCGGAGAGATAGCACAGTGAGTAAGGTGCTTGCCTGGCATGCAGCCGGCCTGGGTTCAATCCCCGGCATCCCTTAAGGTCCCCTAAGCCCTGCCAGGAATGACCCGTGATGCAGAGCCAGGAGTAATCTGAGCATTGTCAGGTGTGCCCTCCCCCAAAACACAAATAAAGTAGCACACGCAGGGGAGACAGTACAGCGGAAGGGGAGCTTGCCTTGCACGCATCTCACTCAGTTCACTCCCTGACACCCCATATGGTCCTTGAGCCCACCAGGCGTGATCCCTGAGTGCAGAGCCAGGAGTCACCCCTGAGCATCACCAGGTGTGCACCCACCCACCCCCCCAGAAAGTGGCCCATGCAGCCTCTATGAAAAACAGGGTAGTGGTTTACTGACAAGTTAAACAGACAATTACAGTAGGAGCCAACAGTCTGCGCCTAGAGACCCCAAGGGACTCGAAGCAGGTGTTTTTGTCGTTGTTGCTGTTGTTTAAATTTTATTGAATCACCGTGAGATAGTTACAAGCTTTCATGTTTGGGTTACAATCTCACAATGATCAAACACCCATCCCTCCACCAGTGCACATTCCTCACCACCAATATCCTAGGTATACCCCCCTTTTCCACCCTTCCCCTGCCTCTATGGCAGACAATATTCCCCATACTGTCTCTACTTTGGGTGTTATAGCTTGCAACACAGACACTGAGAGGTCATCACGTTTGGTCCATTATCTACTTCCGGCATGCATCTCCCATCCCGACTGGTTCCTCCAGCCATCATTTTCCTAGTGATCCCTTCTCTATTCCATCGGAAGCAGGTGTTCAAACCCCCCACGAGCCAGTGTTCAGATCAACACCACTCACCCAGGCCCCCAAATGAAGCCCACCCAGACGTCCATGATCAAATGAACAGATAATAATGTGGTGCTCCCCACCATGGCGTAATGCTCAGTATCAGGAAGTCCCAAGTCACGCGAGCGTGTCTAGGAACGTCAAGAACATGTGCTCTGGGGCTGGAGCCCTAGCACAGCGGGTAGGGCGTTTGCCTTTGCACACGGTTGACCCGGGTTTGATTCCCAGCATCCCATAGGGTCCCCTGAGCACCGCCAGGGGTGGTTCCTGAGTGCAGAGCCAGGAGTAACCCCTGTGCATCACCAGGTGGTGACCCCAAAAAAAAACAAAAAAAAAAAACAAAAAAAAAAGAACGTGTGCTCAGGCCGTGAAAACACTCACCAACAGCGGCACGTTCCGATCCTGAAACCTCCAGAAGGGGCAAACCCAGCGCTGGCCAGCACATTCGTGCTCGGCAGTCCCCAGTCTGCAGGCAAACAACGAACCCTCTGCCTTCCAAATCCCTTCCCTCCCACAGCCCGGCTGGACAGGCCACAGCTGCCCCGGGCCCGGCGCTGGCACCCGCCCGGCTCGCTAAGTGGAAAGACCTTTGAGATAATCCGCACTGTTCCCTCCAGAAGCCCCAGCGTGTGGCCACGGGGATGGAACTTAATTTCCATAAGATTAAAATGGTCAATTCTGCTCATCGGTGGCAAGAGACACCACTTAGATGTCCCCAAGTCACAGACGGCTCACAGCTCCCCATCTTGGACCGAGCCCCTGATGGAACACTTCCACGCTTCCAGATGCGACAGTACCAGCTAATCCCTGTTCCCAGAGGGGAAGCAGGGGTGTGGGGGGGTCTCTCTTCTGCCATTAGATCCATCCCCCTTCTTTGCACTCCCTTGGCTGACTGCTAAAGTCAACTTTTCCGATTGGAAGCGTCAGAATATGGATCCTGGAAAGCTGGGCGATTCTTTTTTTTTTTTTTTTGCTCTTTTTTTTGGGTCACACCTGGCAGTGCACAGGGGTTCCTCCTGGCTCTGCACTCAGGAATTACTCCTGGCGGTGTTCAGGGGACCATCTGGGATGCTGGGAATGGAACCTGGGTTGGCTGCGTGCAAGGCAAATGCCCTACCCGCTGTGCTATCGCTCCAGCCCCCTCCTGATTCTTTTAACCATCTACAATGTTCCCTAAAATGGAATCGCCCAGGGGCTGGATGGATGGGTGTGACCCAAAAAGCAAAAAAAAAAAAAAAAAAAGAATCAGGAGAAAGGGGATGCAAACAGATTCTTAAATGAACGAGGCAAATGGCAGATGTGAATGGGATGACCCCGCTTATCTCTAAAAGATCTTCACTCCAGAATGTTACCAGGACAGGAAGACACTCGAACCCCACCACAAAAGGTGGACCTCGCTGCAGCCCTGGGGCCAGGTACTGGTCAGGGAGAAAGGCACAAGGTTCGAACAATAAGGGCACACTGGCACAGAGAACCCAACCCCGGGCTTGGTCGCACCGGGGAGCAGCACTCAAGCTGAGACTCGACTGTTCCCCCGCCCCCCAGGAGAACCACGCATGAGCACTGTGAGGAGATGGCGTCCCCTGGGCAGAGTGGAAGGCAACGCATCTTGTTCAACACCAGAACCAAAGACCATCCTGCCCGGCAGAGACGGGGGTGCAGGATGGAGCTGGGGGACGTGGAAGGAGGATGACAAAGTCGCCCCAACAAAAGATGAAGGTGGCCTGGGTGAAGGTTGGGGTATGGGGCGGGGGGGGGGGCTACGGGAGGCCTCTGGGGCACAGTCTCCCGGGCTAACGGGCCGATTCCATGGCGGGGCCACGGGGTGGGGACAAAGACAGGAGACCTCCCGAGCGGACGGGGCACAGAGCTGCCAATCCTCAAACACTGCGGACCACCAAGGATAACGTTTCCAGGGAGGACACAGAGGTGGCTGGACGTGAATTTGGGAGCAGGCACTGTTACTTTCATGGCTCTCTTTGCCAGGTGAAACTTAAGTAATAGGATTTCTTCGGGTAATAAAACCACTTCTGAAGGGCACACAATATTTTATGCTAATTTCATCTTCATCTCATTCCAATAAAATGAGAAACTAGCTAGCAGGGGTACAGACATGGAAAAATGTGGTCAATGTTTATTTAATAGTTTGATGATGTCTCATTATGTGTCCAAAACATTTTAAATTGAAGATCAAATTTGAAACAGGTTTTACTTCCCCAATGGCTGGGATCAGTCAGCTTGTAACTGGTACTCCAGATCAAGAGATATAAAAATGTGGGGTTTTTTTCACAGGTTCCTAGAGATTATAGATACACACATGTATAAGTATGTACACCATATATATGTATGGTACATATATAATTTTGAAATATATATTAATTTTTTCTTGGAAAAAAAAGTGAAACTATCTTAAGAATAGAAATACAGGGGCTGGAGTGATAGCACAGCGGAAAGGGCATTTGCCTCGCACGAAGCCGACCCCGGTTCGATTCCCAGCATCCCATATGGTCCCCTGAGCACCGACAGGAGTAATTCCTGAGTGCAGAGCCAGGAGTAGCCCCCGTGCATCGCCAGGTGTGATCCAAAAAGCCAAAAAATAAAAATAAAAAAGAATAAAAATACAGTATAAACCTTGCTCAGTTACAGATCAGATCTCGGTATCACACAGTCCATTTCCCAAACCCTCACTGGAACAAATCACTCCTCATATACCCACTGTCCTCTTGTCCACCGAGAGGCCACTTCAGGGTGGGCACGAGAGGGGACAAAGGCAGGAGAGAGTGGTGACTGAGTGCATGGGTCAGCAAATGGCCTTTTCAAAAATAAAAGTAAAACAAACTATAGATGTTATTTTTACTTTCTTGGTGGCATCCAGACTCGAACCCAGGGCATGACACCTGCAGCTTAACACCCGTCCACTGCGCCACGGGCAACCACAATCCCCCCAGACCAGCCGCAGACATCTGTGTCCCTGCAGGTCACGCGTTTACTGATGCAAGTTCTCTTCTCTGCCTTTGTGGCACAAAGCCCACCCCGAGCACCACGAGAAGGCATGGGCAGGGGCTGTGTGCCAATAAAACTTTATTGATCCCCACAGCCGGTGGGTGGGATCTGGCCCTGGTGGACAGCCTGCGGGCCTCTGACCCAGCAGGTCTGGCCATTTCTAGAGGGACATTGGAGCCATGTGGGGTGGGGGGCGGGGGAGTGGGTTTAGTGCAACTGAGGCACACTTTCTGTGCATCTGATACAAGCAGGCTGATTTCAGGAGTGGGAGGCGCTGAGTGATTTTTTTTTTCCCCCTTCAAAAATAAGGGCAGTGGGGCTGGAGCAGTAGCACAGCGGGTAGGGCGTTTGCCTTGCTCGCGGCTGACCCGGGTTCAAATCCCAGCATCCCATAGGGTCCCCTGAGCACCGCCAGGGGTGATTCCTGAGTGCAGAGCCAGGAGCATCAACGAGTGTGACCCAAAAAGCAAAAAAATAATAATAATAAGGGCAGTTTTCCACACAAGTTTGGGACCCTCTGAACTCCACTTCGTGAAAACAGGAAAGTGGAAGGAAGCCGGGGGGAACGACCCACAGCCCTACCTCCCACTCCCCGGGGTACCCCAGGCGTTACTGGAAAGGACGACGGATTCGGGGCATGGACTTCAGGGAGGTGTGGCTGGATGCTTCCCCTTTCCTCTTTCTCCTCACGTGACTGGGGATCTCCCACCCCTCTCCCCAACGAGGGTCTCTGCTACCCGTCTGGAAGGCTCGTGGCTCTGGGGTACCCAGCCCCCGGGACTGGCACACCGAGGGGCTCTGCTACCTCAGCAGTGCAAGGGAGACTGAATGCCCCAGCACCTTCGACCATGGCCTCCCGCACCTCAGGATGTGCAGGGAAGGGACCCACTTGGCCCACGTGCCTCGGTGCTGTAAGGGGGGGACAAGCTTGGCACCATGCCCTCTGGGTTCATTTTATCACAGTGAGGGGAGTCTTGGGGGCTTCCCAAGTGGTTCCCGGGGAGTCTGGAGGCCGCTCCTGGCAGTTCCTGGCCAACCACACCAGACGTGGCGCTGCTCACGGCCTGCAGTGCCAGTTCCAGGAATTACCGGTGCTCCAACCCTGTGACGCTCAGGGGACCAGGTGGCACTGGGGGTCAAGCTGGCACTGGCTGCATGCAAGGCGTGTGCCTCACCCCGATGCACACACACACACACACACACACACACTCTCTCTCTCTCTCCCTCTCTCTCTCTCTCTCTCTCTCTCTCTCCTCTCTCTCTCTCTCTCTCATTCTCTCTCTCGTGCTTTCTACAGTGAAGGCAGGGGGTGATCAAAGACTTAACACGTGACAAACTGCCCAGGCACTCCAAACCGGTCTTCCTTCACCCCCATTGTCCAAGGGGTGCCTGCCCAGACCTGGGCTGACCTTCCTGACCTCCCGGGAAGAGGGCTGGCATAAGAAAGCGGGTCTTACATGGAAAGTATCATGCTAAGTGAAATGAGTCAGAAAGAGAGAGACAGACATAGAAAGACTGCAACTCATCTGTGGAATATAAAATTAAATAACAGAATAGGAGACTAACACCCAAGAATAGTAGAGATAAGTACCAGGAGGTTGGCTCCAAGGCTTGGAAGCCGGCCCCACATGCTGGAGGAAGGGGCAGCTCGCATAGAGAAGGGAACACCGGGTAAAGCGTGGTTTGAGGACCCGCACGGGATGGGAGGTGCACTCTGAAAATAGAATATAGACCAAACACGATGGCCACGTAGTGCCTCTGTTGCAAACCACAACACCCAAAAGGAGAGAGAGAGAACAAGGGGGAATGCCCTGCCACAGAGGAGGGGTGGAGCGGGGGGATGGGGTGGGAGGGTGGGAGGGATACTGGGAACATTGGTGGAGGGGACTGGGCACTGGTGGAGGGATATAAACAAAATGCAACCATGAAAGTTCACAAGTTTGTAACTGTACCTCATGGTGATTCACTAATAAAAAAAATTAATTAAATTAAAAAAAAAAGAAAGTGGGTCTCAGTCACTCTCCACCTGGATGCCACCTTGGCCTGAAGCCCCTGCCAGCCCCTCCCAGGTGGCACCATGCACCGCCCAGCCCCGCTTTGGCCCTGTCCTCTCAGGGCTGCCGGCCTTGGCTCAGCCTCGTGGGTCTGACCCCGCTGGCGTCCAGCTGACGATCTCCCTGTATCCCTGTGATTAGTGACTAATCTTATTTTTTTGTTCCCCAGCCCATAAATCAGGGAGAGACCAAATATTTGCACAGGCCATCATTTCCGGCCGGAGCAGACTTGGTGACAGCCCTTGTTATTGGAAAGGATGACGGATTCGGGGCAGGGACTTCACGGGGATGTGGCTGGATGCTTTCCCCCACCGGCTTCCTCTCCCCCCGCCCCGGCCCCCGCTCGGAGGGAAGACAATTTCCCGGATAAATTGGCGTGGAGATCTGCTCTCGCCGGCCCCCGGGGTGCGCGCGGGCTCCTGCGGACCCCGTGAGTGATGGTCCCCCGGAGAATCGGCGGGCGCTGGCTTCGTCCCCGGCCACAGAGTCCCTTGACTCATAAACACCCCCCTGAAGTCAGACCCCCGAAAAGCAAGCCTAGAGGGGGACGGGGCAGCAGGGCCGGCAAGAGGGGGAGCACTACATAAGCATCCCGAGTTCCCAGCGGCAGGCTGACCCGAGCCAATGAGGTGACCGCACGGGGAACAGGGGACTTGGTGGCCACTCCAGATGCCCTCTCAGGCCCTGAGGCTCCCCCCAGGGAGGGCTGTCTGAGCGATGTCCCTTCCTGCCCCCAGCTCTCCCGGCTTTCACTGGGACAGCTGCCCTTGGAGCCTGGCCTTGTGCCACGCGTCCCAGAGGCACGGGCGCCTTACCATGGGGATCCTCCTCCTCCGGCAAGGGACTGGCCCAGAGAGGTTCAGCAACCAAGCCTAGGGCGCACCGCACATACGAGGCAGACAGGACTGGACGTCAGGGGCTCTGGGCTCTGAGACGCACCGCAGCCCCCTGCAGCCCCGGGCTTGCTCGGAAGCCTCCAGCAGGGAAGAGCACTGTCCAGCAAGCCCCGCGCCACCTCTGCTGACTGGACACTGTCTGCCCTGGGTGGGGAGCCGGGAGCGGACTCTCGCACGCCAGCGGCCACCCAGCGGGTTTCATCAGGGCGACTGTGGGGGTCTTGCCACCTCTGGGATATTCCCAGGATCCTCCTTTCCCCGGGCAGAGGGGAATGGAGTGAGCTCGCACTGGCACACGCTCCCCACCAGTTACCGACCAAGCGACCAGCACCCGGGAAGGATTCAGACACGCTAATGTGGGGTGTGGGGGCCCCCTCGGGCCCGAGGCTTAGCCCCGGCTGCTCTCCGCACCCCCACTGGGCGAGGGCTTCGGGCAAACGCCCCTGCAGAGCGGAGCCATCCCCACTGCGGCGAGCCCGGGTTGGAGCCCCCACACGCCGCCCCCCTCCCTCCCTCAGACTCGCCCCACGAGACCTCGGGCGGAGGGCCGAGACCAGAGGCTGCGAGGCTGCTCTGCTTTATTCCATTTCATACCCCAGTTCCTCATGGGGGCAAAAGCGTCATCACAACGGAACCACACGCCGTGCAGCTCAGCCTCAGCTGGACAGATCCCCGCCCTGATCCAATCCGCCAGCCCTGGCGGCCCCGCCCTGATGCCCAGGAGGAAAACCAGGAGGGTCCTGTGCAGCTGATTCTGTCCATGTCGTTCTCCCTCCCCTCCCCTCATTACGGCGGCAACACTCACTGGGGTGGGGGTCACACGGGGGGGCAGAGCACAACATTCAAAGGCAATGTGCCAGGGGTCACACACCCTGAGCCAGGGCTGGAGCGCACGGCCCCACGCACGAGGGCAGGTACCTGACCACTCAGCCACATCCCCGGCCCCCCCGGGATCAACCAACGTTTTCTGCAAAGAAGCAGAGTGAACGCCACCCGGCGCCACACTGCCCAGCTCTGTCACTGCGACACAAAAGCCGAACGAGGCAAGACACAAATGTGGACGTGGCTATGTCCCAATAAAGCTTTATTTACACAAGCAAATGGAGGGCCAGCTACGACCCCCACCCCCACCCCCAAAGCAGTATCCAGACGCCGGCTCTCCAGGAGCAGATGTGTGAAACTCCAAGACACGCTATTTGTGAAGGAAAGTGGCTGCCAAGCACCGCATATGGTAGCTCTCGGCTCCACAAGTGTAAATATCCACAGACATAAATATGCATCGATATATTTACATCATGTTTGAATACACTTAGTCCATATGCACATGATATAGAAGGTCACAGGGAAAGAACCTGAAGGGTTTCCAGCAAGAAAGAGAGTAGGAGTGAGGGCCTTGGGGAAACTTCTGGCTGGGAGGGAGAATAGTTCACAGAGGAAACAGTTCCTATGGGGGCCATCTGAGGCTCCAAAATTTATTTGGCCTGCTAGGCCCTTTCCAGAAAAAAAAAACACTCAGTGTGCCCCTGGAAATCTTTGAAAATAAATGGGAAAGAATTCCCCAAGTTTATTATCACCTTGGATGGTTACTCTCTCTCCCTCTCTCTCTCTCTCTTCCTCTCTCTCTCTCTCTCTCTCCCTCCCTCTCTCCCTCTCTCTCTCTCCCTCTTTCTCTTTCTCCCTCTCTCCCTTTCTCCCTCCCTCTCTCTCTCCCTCTCTCTCTCCCTCTTTCTCTCTCTCCCCCTCCCCTCTCTCTCTCTCTCTCTCTCTCTCTCTCTCTCTCTCACACACACACACACACACACACATCCACAGCCGCACATCCTCCAAGGGGACAGTATTGCCCTATTTTGGGAAACCTGGGTGCAATCCATGTGTGACTTGGAAGGAGAGAAGGAAAAGGGAAAAGGGAAAGAGTACAAGGCTGTGTGCCAATAAAACTTTATTTACAAAAGCAAGCAGGGGGCCAGAGCTCAGTACTCTGACCCGTGGTCTAGAATCACAACAACTCCATGAGGGCAGGGATGGGCCATTCATTTTGCTCACTGCGAGAGCCAAGGGTCTCCAACAGATCACCGCACGTGGCAAGGGGGAGCTCGAGAACATGGATGTTGGGGGGATGCGTGAAACCCAGCCTTTCTACTCACCCGGAAAACTACCCACCTCGCTATGCTGCTAAGCCCTCCGCCCGAGCATGTCTACAGGAAACTCGCGTCCTGTGCTACTCACGCAGCTGCCTGCGGCTCACTGCTGCCAGCACACAGGTTAATTAAAAGGCAGTGATCTTAAAGAGGAACTCGGCGCACTCATGCTCACACTGGCACATCAAAGAGGGCTCGCTCGGGGCCACCTGGCCAGCTTGGAAGAGAAACAGGGCTGCTGGCCTCTGCCGCCCAAGGGCGCTGGATGCCAGGCCTGGCCAGGCACATCGCTGGCGTGTGGTCAGCAGGAACCAAGTCTGCACCAGATGTTCCCATCTCCAAGGAAACGGCCTCTCCAGCTGCCACCAAGTGTTTGCCAAACAGACGCCTGTTCTGGGCTGGGAGAGAAATCTGCAGACCTTCTCTCCTGGGGACAGGGCTTCCGAGGGGAGCCGGCCCGGGCGCACAAAGCTCCAAAGGCCTCTTTCAAAGGAATCCGGTTGCATTTCTTTCTCCTCCTTTTTGGAGGGGATGAGAGGAGCCCTAGGCAGATATGCAAGTGGGTTTTCCATCAGAGAAGAGAGCACTGTGCTTTTTTGGGGGGGGGTCACACCTGGCTCTGCACTCAGGAATTACTCCTGGCGGTGCTCAGGGGACCATATGGGATGCTGGGAATCAAACCCGGGTCAGCCGCGTGCAAGGCAAACGCCCTCCCCGCTGAGCTATTGCTCCAGCCCCAGCACTGTGCTTTGAAACAAACAAGCAAACAAACCAACTGTAAGGATACTTTGCTCCACGGTGCCCTGGAATCAAAGGCCACCGAGGTCTTAACTGACAAGGGTGGGGAGCAAGGGGGAAGACCAGGCTGGGGACTTTGGGAAGGGACACACCTGGGAATGTCAATGGCGCAGAGCAAGATGGCAGCCGGAGACACCGAGTCAGCGGCCTCTACCTGAGCCCCAGCCCCCGGGAGCGTGGGCCCAGGACCCTCTTCCTTCGGAATGTGCAAAGGCACCTCTGGGGGCTGCTGCACTCAGTGTGGTTCCAGCATTGCGTCGGGATGAATTATGGATCCCCTCGGCTCCGAGACGTGACAGAGGCAGACGGCTGCCCCCTTGGCACCCCCAGGGCTGGGCGGGGTGCAAACACAGCCATCACATCTAGGTGCTTGGAAGGACACCCCCCCCCCCCCGCCTTCCTTCTGCCGTGCATTCGGGATCGCTATGCTGCGAAGCTGTTTCCGTCACAACCTACAGCCTCGCTCCTAGACAGGCGGACGTGCCCGCGTGGTGGAAGGTTGTACGTGGCGCTGGGAGCAGGAGCTGCACGTTAAATGGAGGGGCACAGGGGGCTGGAGCAACAGCACAGCGGGTAGGGCATTTGTTTGCCTTGCACGTGGCCGACCTGGGTTCGATCCCCAGCATCCCATAGGGTCCCCTGAGCACCACCAGGGGTAATTTCTGAGTGCGGGAGTCAGGAGGAACCCCTGAGCATCAGCCGGGTGTGACCCAAAAAGAAAAAATAATCACAGAGGGACACAGCCCCTGCTGGCTAGGAAGCCGCCGGCTCGGGACCCAGGGTCCCAGATAAGCAAGTGCCCTCTGCTCCTTCCAGTCCAGGGAGGAGGGAGAGGGTCACATTCCCCCCGCCCCCCAGTATCGATGGGGATACTGAGGCTCAGGACCTCCAGGCAGAGCCGGCTGGCCCCAAGCCCATGTGCCACCACATCTGTGGGGAGAGGGGTGACACTGCCAGGCTGGGGTTCCAAGTGGGGGCGGAAAGAGAGCATGGCACAAAGGCAAAAACACAGGGGGAGACAGAGACAGCGGGGTGGGGGGGGCAGGCGAGCCCCTGAAAGGGAAGATGCCAAGTCAAGCTTCACCGAGCTCCAACTCCACCCCCACCCGGGCGTGGAGAAATGGTGGGGGAGGGGTGCAGGGAGAAGGAACCCTCCGAAGCCACTGCGAGGGAAGACGGAGGTGCTGCCGTGAGCAAGTCGAAGGGCCCCTCGGAAAGCCAGGCACGGAACCCCCACGTTGGACCCCGCCCCTCCGAGCCCCTGGAAATCCCTCAGAGAGAACTCCAAACCGAGGCTCATCCCACCCCCACTGGACTCTGGGATAAAGAAGAATCTAGTCATTCTCTGGAGGAAGCACCAACCGGCCACAGGGAGTGAAGAACCCAGGGCACCCTTGACGGAAGCCCAGAGGACGGGGTTGACGTCTTAGAGCATTCTAGAACTCCCAAGAGAAAGTCCATTTTGCAACATCTAGACTTGCGCCTGCCTGGCCCCTCTGCTCGGCTCACTGCTGGGACCCCCAAGGCAGCTCTGGGTCAGGTCTGGAGTAGACAGCGAAGCTTGTGCTGGACGAGGACACCCCGGTGGACCCCCCGGGTTTAGAGAAAGCAGGTGGCAGAGGAGCTGGAGGATACACAAGCCCCACGCCCAGGGGGTCCCGGAGCCCGAGTCTCCCAGCCGACCACAGGCTCCATGCGTGAAGAACGCCATCTGGGGCCGGAGAGACAGGACGGCGGGGAGGGCGCTTGCCGTGCGTGCGGCCGAGCCTGGTTTGATCCCGGCCATCCCGTAGGGTCCCCCATGCACCGCCAGGAGGGATTCCTGAGCTCAGAGCCAGGAGGAACCCCCGAGCCTCTCTGGTTGTGTCCCCAAACAAAAAACAGACGAAAATAAAAAAGAATGCCATCTGGGGCTGGAGCAATAGCACAGCGGGTAGGGCATTTGCCTTGCACGCGGCCGACCCGGGTTCGATTCCCAGCATCCGGTATGGTCCCCTGAGCACCGCCAGGGGTAATTCCTGAGTGCAGAGCCAGGAGCAACCCCTGTGCATCGCCGGGTGTGACCCAAAAAGCAAAAAAAAAAAAAAAAAAAAAAGAATGCCATCTTCCGGAATCCCCCTGCTCCCCAAGCAGGTGTTACAATCCCTCCCACCAGCGGGGGGTCCTGGGGCTTAGAAGGACGGGTCTTAGGTTGAGTCTTTGGAGAGCAACCAACAGGGAGCCCAGGAGGCCTCTGTGTGTGCGTGGGCTCGGCCCCTCAGCCACTGCCTCTTTCTCTTTTTTTTAAGCATACTCAATATTTTTTAAATTATTATTTTTTTTTATTAGTGAATCACCGTGTGGTACAATTACAGGCGTACAAACTTTCGTGCATGCGCCTCAGTCATACAATGATGGAGTACCCGTCCCTCCACTAGTGCCCATTCTCCACCAGCGATGGTCCCAGCATCCCCTCCACCACCCCCAACCTCAGCCACTGCCTCTTGAACCAACTCTTTCTCCCCTTCCGCCCTCCTTGATCCACGCTGACCACAGGAGGGTCAGCGCTGGGCTCTTGAAACTGATCTTAGGGAGAGACCCAAAAGGGCCCGTTCGAGGGACCGACACAGGTGGAATCACTCAGTAGCAGGGAAACTGCAAATCAAAACCCAAGACGTCCCACCGTAAGGGAATAGAGAAGATCCAAAAGACCGGAGACCCCCCAGCCTGGGTGAGGGTGTGGGGACAGGCCACGCTGGGGCCTCCCCGAAGGGAACAGGTGCTGCTGTCCCCAAAAGCTAACGTGAAAACACCCTGTGAACGAGCCCTGCCGTTCACTCCCGGACGGTTTTCCCAGGACACGAAACACGAATTCAGATGGGCCTCAGCACCCAGCGCCCAAACACACCCACCTCCCCCTCCCCCAAGGGTGCACATGGAGGGGGATCTGTGCCCTCGGTGCTAAGAAATGTGAACTTTTGTCCGCCAGAACAGAATGGGTGGGCCGTGGGGGAGGGGGAGGATGTACATGAACTAAATCTGAAAGGGGAAGACTCGGTGGGTTCCTCTCGTCTGTGGAATAGGAACCACCAACACAGACAAAACTGGCAAGAAACAACCACTCACACCCAGACTCAGGAAACTGAGGCAGTAGTTACTGGCAGGAATGGGGAGGAGGGGAGAGGGAAAGGGGGAAGGGGTCTTTTTTTTTTTTTTTTTTGCTTTTTGGGTCACACTCGGTGATGCACAGGGATTACTCCTGGCTGTACACTCAGGAACCACCCCTGGTGGTGCTCAGGGGACCATATGGGATGTTGGTATTCGAACCCGGGTCGGCTGCGTGCAAGGCAAACGCCCTACCCGCTGTCACTCCAGCCCCGGAAAAGGGTCTTTTTGGTGGTGGGAATGAGGACACGGACACACATAATAGAAACACAGAGACAACCCCTTGAAGTTCCATAATATCATCACCCAATGGTAGGACCATGACCATGAAAATAATAAGAGAAGGGCTGGAGAGAGGGTCCCGCTCTAGGCACTGTGGTCCAGCCTGGTTCGATCCCCAGCACCACACAGGGCTCTCCGAGCACCACCAGGAGGCCCCGCTGAGTGCAAAGCCAAGAGTAGCTCCTGAGCACTGCCAGGTGGGGGGGGTCCCAAAACTCTTTTTTTTTAAAAAAATGTTGGGGCTGGAGCGATAGCACAGCGGGGAGGGCGTTTGCCTTGCACGCGGCCGAGCCGGGTTCTAATCCCAGCATCCCATATGGTCCCCTGAGCACCGCCAGGAGTAATTCCTGAGTGAAGAGCCAGGAATAACCCCTGTGCATCGCCGGGTGTGACCCCCCAAAAAAAACAAAAAAATAAATAAATGTTTTCTTTATAAAAATAAGGAAAATTTTATAATTTTCCATATTATAAAAATAATGTGGAAACGGGAGCCCCAGCAATGCCTGGCGGGGCTGTCAACTGTCGAAGGTGAAGGAGAGTATGTGAGGGTCTTGCAAGGAAGTAACAGGTCGACCAGATGACCCCGAGAGCATACTCTGCTGATACACCCACAGAACTCAAAGCAGGACCTCCAAGGCGTCTCCGTCGCCCCCCTCTTAGCAGCATACTGTCACGACAGCCCCCCAGCAGGAACCACCCAAGCGCCCACCCGTGGCAGAAGACATCGGTAACACAATCCCCATTCACACTGTGCGAGGTTGTGCAGCCTTCAACGGGGAGGAAGGCATGTGCACCCCGGCTCCGGCGTGGCTGGGGCACAGACGGTTCGGGAAATGTGCCCTCAGCAGAGGACAAACGTTCTGTGCTTCTGTGGACGAGCGCCAGGGAGAGAGAGTGGAGTGGCGGTGCCAGGGGCTGAGGGATGGAGAGGGGCAGCAGGAGGCTAGCGCTTCCCCGGGAAAGGGCTCCAGAGCGAGAGGCAGAGGAGGTGTTCTCGCCCGGGCTGGAAAAGAACATCGGTGCGCTTAATGCAGCAGAACCGCACCCCTTAAAAATGATGAAGGTGACAGATCTGATTCTGGAAGCCTTTGATCACAATTAGGAAAGAATGAGGTGTCCTGGGGCTGGCTGGCCCGCCATCTAGGCGAGGGCGGGAGGGAGCAGAAAGGTGACCGGAGGGTCCCGTCAAGAGAGAGACACGGGGGCTGGAGCGATAGCACAGCGGGTAGGGCGTTTGCCTTGCACGCGGCCGACCCGGGTTCGAATCCCAGCATCCCATATGGTCCCCTGAGCACCGCCAGGGGTAATTCCTGAGTGCATGAGCCAGGAATGACCCCTGTGCATTGCCGGGTGTGACCCAAAAAGCAAAAAAAAAAAAAAGAGAGAGACACAGACAGGCCTGCATTTCTTTAGGAAGACCACAGTGGGGGCCACCAAGGTTGTGGCAGGACCAGGGGCCACCGGCAGGAAGCAGAAGGTGGCAAGGAGCAAGTTGGCAGTGCCCTTTGGGGAACGTGTCACAGGCCAGCTGGATCTGGTTCTCTCCCACCCGGGTCACGCTGTGATAACCTTTTGTGACCGTGCTCAGCGCTGCCAATGGAATTAGAGGCATGGGGCTCCCCCCCCACTCCCCGCAGCCAGCCCACCACCACACCGGAGGCAAACGCCGCCGGTGTATGACCATCAGCAAAGGCGCTGTAAACCCAGCCGGCCGACACTCACCTCAGCCACCACCTGCCACCCTGGGCCTCCTCGGGGTGCCACTCAGCCCTGGTCAGCCCATTACCTGGACCATCAGGAACCAGTGGACGGTGAACCCCAAGTGAGGGCCAACTTCTCAGCCGCGCGACTTGCACCAAACTTCAGGAGTGACAGGCCAGTGGCGGGCCCAGGTACCCGCAGCTGCCCCTGCACCCACCAGCGCCACCCACCGCCCAAGCCGAGAAAAGCGGGGCCAGGCGTCCCGTGCGCCTCTGTCCCGTGTCCCCAGGTGAGGGGGGGGGCTGCCCGACAGGAAGGCTGGCATGTAAGTGGGGACACTGACATGTCACGCGGGAGACGGCCACAAGCTGGCAAGGGGTTCAGGACACAGCTCTGCCGCGGGCCAGCTGGACGACATACCCAGGACGGGTGTTTGACCGGGCAGCACAGAAAGCGAGACGGCGACCCGTGGGCGATCCGAGATGCCCCCACCCCGGGTATTCGTGACCAACCCTTGCCAGGCCTGGGGGGTGTCCGGTAAGCCCCTAAGTGAAAGAAACACCCACGGGGGCGGGAGGGACAGTACAGTGGGCGGGGTGCCTGCCTTGCACGCGGTCAGCCCGGCATCCCGGGTGCTCCCCGAGCCCCTCCAGGAGTGATCCCTGAGCACCCCTGGGTGTGGCCCAGCCCACGCCCCCACAGAAAAAGCCGTGAGAAACTCCGCCTCCCGCACCCCAGCCCCCTCGCCTGTCTGGGGGGCTGAAGGCAGCTCCGGGGCTTTGGGCGGGGTCCCCGGGGAGGTGGGGGCGCCAGTGACACGCTCGGGGTGCTTTGGCCTCCTGCACCGCGTGGCCTGCACAGGAATGGAGGCCGCTGCCGGAAGGGGGGACACGGGGCCCCCCCCAGGTGCCGGGATGGAGCTGCCCGGAGCCTCGTCGCGTGTCCAGCTGGCCCCAGCACCAGGGCACCCCCACCAGCCTTCCTCCTCAGATGGCCCCAGGCTGCGGTAAGGGTCAGCGCACAGACTGGGCGTAAGAGCCCCCTCTGCAGGGTGTGGGGGCTGGTGAGCGCCGAGTCTCCATCTGGGGGCCTGGCTGACAAGACGGTTCACCCGGGGTGCACTGAAGGAGCTGAGCACTGACTCACATGTGTTTCTGTGTTAGACCAGGCCAGACATGTGTGTGTGTGTGTGTGTGTGTGTGTGTGTGTGTGTGTGTGTGCGCATGTGCATTAGACTGGGCTGGATATGTGTGTATGTGTTCCATGGACTGGACCTGTGTGTGTGGGGTGTGTGTGTGTGTGTGTGTGTGTGTGTGTGTGTGTGTGTGTGTGCGCGCATGTGCATTAGACTGGGCTGGATATGTGTGTATGTGTTCCATGGACTGGACCTGTGTGTGTGGGGTGTGTGTGTGTGTGTGTGTGTGTGTGTGTGCGCGCGCGCGCATGTGCATTAGACTGGGCCGGATATGTGTGTGTGTGTTCCACGGACTGGACCTGTGTGTGTGTGTGTGTGTGTGTGTGTGTGCGCGCGCGCGCATGTGCATTAGACTGGGCCGGATATGTGTGTGTGTGTTCCACGGACTGGACCTGTGTGTGTGGGGTGTGTGTGTGTGTATGTGTGTGTGTGTGTGTCCGTGCACGTGCCTTGGATCGGGCTGGGTATGTGTGTATGTGTTCCATGGACTGGACATGTGAGTATGTATGTGTGTGTGTGCACACATACGCGCATGCATTAAACTGGGCTGGATATGTGTATATATGTTACATGGGTTGAACATGTGTGTGTGGGGGGGGGCCTCTGAACTCTGTGGGGCATTGGGGAAGGTCCCTGGGACCATGACAGCTGTGTCCATCTGGCTGCCCACTCTAGGTGCACAGCGATCTCCGAAGGGGGTGTGGGGGGCTGCTCTGAGCCGTCTGCTGACACCCCCAAAGGCCCACCGGGTTTCTGGGTGAAGGGACCCAGAGCTGTGAATGCAGGGGGGCCTGTCCACTCCCCCACGTGCAGGACGAGGCGAGGAGGCCACTGGCCACTTGCCCTTCCTTCCCCTCAAATGCCGTACGCCCCCCTGCCCACCGCAGGCCAGTGCACACGTTGCGAGTTGGCCCCTGGCCTCGGGCAGCAGCTCCGTGTGCTCGGCCCCCAGCCAGCCTGCCCTGATGCCCTTGGCCCAAACCGATGGCCCGTGACACTCTGCCCACACCCGGCGCCCCTCCTGGGCAGCCGCAGGTCCGTTTCTGTGAAGGGGGTGCTAAGTCCCACCCCAACTGTTTCCTGAGTCTGGGGCGCGGCCAGCCCCCTCCTGCTCTATCCCCAGATGTGCTCGGACCATCCCAGACACCGGAGAGTCGGCCGGGCTGCGGAAGGGCAGGCTAATTCAGCGGGCCTGGTCCGGGGACATCAAACAGACGCGGGCGAGCGCTCTCGCCTGACTCACTGTCCCGAGACCCTATCAAAGCTCCACCAACAGCTTCCAGATCTCGGACGGCGTCAAACCAGGACTTCGCTTCCAGACTCCCTGTTGGCAGAACTAATTTCCTCATTAAGGATCATTTTTATCCCTGTCCCCACTAAACTGGAATATTCCAGAGACCAAGGCCAGAAGCTCCAATTACTAACAAAAAAAAAAAAAAAGAAAGAGGAAAAAAAGAGCGATATTCATGGACCTCGCTGGAGCTAGGGCCAGCACACGGGGGCCCTCTGAAAGCTCTTCTCTGGCTAACGGGATACTTAGCTCAGAAATAGATCTCCGGAGCTACGCTGTCCCCCTCCGGGGCCATTTTTCTCTATTCACAGCTGGACAATGAACTAGAGGGGAAACGAGCCAGCTCGGGGCGGGGTGGGGGGGCTGGGGGCTGGGAGCTGGGGGGAGACGGACAGTTTTCCAGCCAACGACACGTTCTCCTCTCATTCTCTCTGAACTAAAAAAAAAAAAAAAAGACTCATCATCTCCCCCTGAGAAGCCAAACGCGGAACGAAGGGATGGAGGGCTGGGAGGGGGTGGGGGGAGAGGAGGGAGCCCCCCCTCCCCGGGCCCCGGGCCGGATCGGGCAGACAGACGGTTCTGGAGACAGACCCGGCTTTGACTCACGAACTCCAGATCTGCCAGGGGTGAGTGATTTCCGCCCCGTCAGCCTCGCTCCCTCACCTGGCGAGCAGAGCGTCAGACGGCGCTGCACACGCGTCATTCGCCCCCAAACGCACACACTGATTGCGGGGGGGGGGGGGGGCGGTGGAGGGAGGCGGACTGGGGAGCGAGAAGGCCATGTTCATTTTTCTTTTCTTTTCTTTTTTTTTTTTTAGTTTTAGAAATAGCAGCATTTGTTCTTTTTAATATTGTTTTTTTAAAAAATTCTGTCCTTATTGTGAGTTGTGGGGCTTATTGACTCTCGCTAGGTCCCAAGCCGGAGATCGGGGGTCGCATGGGGCCCTCGCACACGCCAGGCAGGAAGACTGACCCTTAGGGCCTTGACCGGAGTGAGCGGCTCCGTGGCGCTGCCTCCCGCCCCCCCTGGCCTCCCCCTGGCCCCCGTGGGCGTGCTGGGGTTCAGGACTCCCAACAGCAGAGCTGTGTCCCTGCCCCCAAAGTCTAGAGGGGAGGAAACCTTCACCCACCCACCCCCGCCCCGAGAGGCTGATCCCCCGGCCCACGGCTCGGAGGGCTGGAGGCTGGGACCCATCTCGGCACGGCTGGTTCCTGGAGCGCCTGCCCAGAGCACTGGGCTGAGAGCAACACCTGAGCAGTGATGAGGGTCTGGGGAAAAATAAAATTAAAAAACTGCATTTGTGGGGCTGGAGCGATAGCACAGCGGGTAGGGCGTTTGCCTTGCACTCGGCCGACCTGGGTTCGATTCCCAGCACCCCATAGGGTCCCCTGAGCACCGCCAGGAGTAATTCCTGAGTGCAGAGCCAGGAGGAACCCCTGTGCATCGCCGGGTGTGACCCAAAAAGCCAAACAAACGAACAAATAAACAAAAAATACCCACTGCATTTGAGTTCCTGAAAAAGGTGATTCTACAGCCTGCTGAGAAGCCTGAGGGGGAGGGGAGGAGGGGAGGGGGGGAGAGCCCGAGGGGGCAGGAGGCTGCAATGACGCTTTCAAACGCAGACAGTGAAGGAATGAGCTCCCAGGGGCAGAGGGCAGAGGTCACGTGCAGCAGCAGACCCTTGAGGGACCCCCAGACTGACCGATTCTTCCAGGCCGGCTATGCTGGGGCGGGGGTTGTCCGCCCCCTCCTGCCCCCCTGTCTTCTTCCAACCCCAAGGGGGCGAGGGAGGGGGCCTCGACTGACAGCCTTGAAGTCACCCGCTTTCAACACGGTGTCAGAAAAGCAGGTTGGAAGCCGGCGAGTCTCTTCACTTCGCAAAGAAACCAGGGTGAAAAGGGGCAAAAACGAGCAAAAAACGCAAAAAGGAAAAGGGGCAAGACGGGGGGGGGGGGCGGAGGGGAGGAGGGGGGAGGGTGTTAGCGCCAACAGAAGACACCGGGCAAAGCCGGGCGGGCTTCTTCCGGGCTCCACTGTCGAACCCGGCACCTTCAGGCTGGAGGGGGCCGCATGTTCCTTTCGGGCCGGGGACAGCCCTGCGTGCAGGTGGTGTCTCCAGAGCGTGCACACAGGTGACCTCGGCCTGCCCACGGCTGTGGCTGCCCGGCGGGGCCCCCTCCCCCCTGCTGCGACGTCCCCCCCCCCCGCCCCCGCCGATGTTGGGGCACCCCACGAACGCCAGGGCGGCTGAGAGAAGCCGAAGCGCTGACCTCTGGGCCTTACACGCAGGAGGCCGGGGAAACCAGAACGCCTGGGCCCACGTCTGGCGCCTTTCCTGGCCCCTTTCCCCGAGGCCCTGCTTCTAGCCGGCCCCACCACCTCTCTGACCACAGTGCTCCCCGGCTTAACTTCCCAAAACTGTGAGTCCTGAGCCCGGGGGAGGCCCTAGAACTTTAAAATACTGTTTTTAAATGCTTTTCATTCTTTCTTTCTTTCTCTCCTTTTTTCTTTTTAATTGAAGTGCCCTAAGACTTCTTTCTTTCTTTATTCGAAGCACCATGAGACACACAGTTACAAAGCTGCTCGTGATCAGGTCTCAGATTCGGCCATACAGTGTTCCAACACCCATCCCTCCACCGGTGTACACGGCCCGGCACCAGAGGCCCCAGCCCCTCCCCCGCCACCGCCACCCCCGGCTCCAGCCTGTCTCTATGGTGGGCACTTTTCTTCTCTCTCTCTCCCGCTCTCACTCCTTCTCTCTCTCCCTCTCTCCTCCCTCTCCCTCTCTCCTCTCTCTCCCTCTCTCTCTTCCTCTCTCTTTCTCTCTCTCTCCCCCTCTCACTCCTCTCTCTCCCTCTCTCTTCCTCTCTCCCTTTCTCTCTCCCTCTCTCTCCTCTCCCTTTCTCTCTCCCTCTCTCTCCCTTTCTCCCTCTCTCTCCCCCTCTCTTCCTCTTTATCTCTCCCTCTCTCTTCCTCTCTCTCCCTCTCTCTCTCCCTCTCTCTCTTCCTCTCTCTTTCTCCCTCTCTCTCCCCCTCTCTCCCTCCTCTCTCTCCCTCTCTCTTCCTCTCTCTCCCTCCTCTCCCTTTCTGTCTCCCCCACCTCTCTCCCTTTCCCTCTCCCTCTCTCTCACTCCCTCTCTCACTCTCTCCCTCTCTCTCTCCCTCTCTCACTCCTCTCTCTCCCTCTCTCTCTTCCTCTCTCTCTCCCTCCTCTCCCTCTCTGTCTCCCCCTCTCTCTCCCTCCTCTCTCTCCCTCTCTCTTCCTCTCTCTCCCTCCTCTCTCTCCCTCTCTCTTCCTCTCTCTCCCTCCTCTCCCTCTCTGTCTCCCCCTCTCTCTCCCTCCTCTCCCTCCTCTCCCTTTCTGTCTCCCCCACCTCTCTCCCTCCTCTCTCTCCCTCTCTCTTCCTCTCTCTCCCTCCTCTCCCTTTCTGTCTCCCCCACCTCTCTCCCTTTCTCTCTCCCTCTCTCTCTCACTCCCTCTCTCCCTCTCTCCCTCTCTCACTCCCTCTCTCTCTCTCTCCCTCTCCCTCTTCCCCCCCTCTCTCTCTCTCTCCCTCTCTCTCTCCCTCTCTCTCTCTCTCTCTCTCTCTCTCTCTCTCTCTCTCTCTCTCCCCGTCTTTGGGCACTACGGTTTGCAGTACAGGTACTGAGAGGCTGCCATGCCCTGTCCTTACCTACTTTCCGCACTCAGTTCTTATCCACACGTTTGATTCAAAGACTGAGTTTATATATCTGTTCTCTCAGGGCCACAGAGACAGCGATGGATGGTCACTGGGGTACGCTGGTGGTGGCAGGGGAGGGGCTCCAGCCATTTTTGTATATCAATACCACAAACATTAGCACAATAACCACGTTAACTAAACTTTAACAACATCAATTCCCCCAAATAATCTCTACGTGGGGAGGAGGGTGGAGAGTGGTACGGGCAGGGCACTTGCCTTCCACTTGGCTGACCCAAGTTCTAGCCTTGGCACTGCATAGGGTCCCCTGAGCACAGAGCCGGGAGTGAGCCCTGAGCACAGAGCTGGGAGTCAGTCCTGAAGACAGGGCCAGGAATGAGCCCTAAACACAGAGCCAGGAATGAGCCCTGAGCACAGAGCCAGGAGTCAGCCCTGAGCACAGAGCCAGGAGTCAGCCCTGAGCACAGAGCTAGGAGTCAGCTCTGAGCACAGAGCCAGGAGTGAGCCCTGAGCACAGAGCCAGGAGTCAGTCCTGAAGACAGAGTCAGGAGTCAGCCCTGAGCACAGAGCCCTTAGTAAACCCTGAGCACAGAGCCAGGAGTATCCCTGAGCACTGCCCAAACCCCACCTCCTCTCAAAACCTTCATCTCAGGCAGAGAGGGGTTGCCAGGGGCTGCCCGAGAAGCCTCACCCCTCACCAGAGGTCGGCCACTGGGTCAGCTCCTGTCAGTGCCAGTCCTACGCCTTCTCCTGCCAATCAAGTGCCACTGGGGCGTGGACACGCCCCTCATTTCCGCATCCTCGCGTCTAGGGCTATATACTCAGGGAGCCTCGAGGCCTCGACCTCTACTGGGGGCAGGGGGACAGGGTGCCCGATGCCGGGGCCGAACCCAGGGGCTCACGCCTGCGGGGCAAGTTGCTGAGGCCCCCGCGTTCCCCGAGCTCCGTGCTGTGCAGGCTGGGACAGACATGGGGCCGGGCTGGCCGCCCCGTGAGGGTGAGGGTGAGGGTGAGGCCACCACGGATGGCACCGCAGGGGGCAGTGCAGGCTGCCAGGGCGCCCAGAGGTGCAGAGCTGAGGGCATCGCCCTGGGCCGCTGAACCCCCAGCAGTTGGGAGGCAGAAACCGGGGCAGGTGGAGGCATACCGGGTGGCCGGCGTGGTCCGCCCGACTTCCGGGGGGTGTCGGGGGGCCTGGCCCAGGGCCAGCTCTCCGGCAGACAGATGGTCCGAGGGGGCGCGCAGACACAGCACTGGCGGCCCCCGGCCCTTCCCCCGCGCCCCTCGGGTGCTGGCCACTCTGGTCTCGGCTCGGTGGCCCAGAGCTGCTCGTGCCTCTGCTCCTGGGTGACAGTTTCCATCTGCTCTGCTCCTGTCCTCACCCAAAAGCCACATTTGCAGCTAAGTGCTCTCAGCCCTAATTGGCTCCTGATAGATGGGGCCATAACAGGGCACTTAGAAACCGCCAGCCCCGGCGGGCCCCGGAGGGCGGCCCTCCTCCTCCTCCTCCTTGGGGCAGATGCTTGCTGGGAAACGGGGGCAGCAGTGGAGGCGGGAGGGCCCCCTCCCCTGACCCCCAGGGCTCTGGGTCACACCCAGCGCCTCCTAGCCTCAGTGTGCCCCTCTGTGAAATGGGGCAGCTGTGAGCCGAGTCATGAGAAGAAAACCGCAAGACGGTGAGGATGGTCCTAAAACCCGGGGCTACACGGGGCATGAAGCTGAGTCGTCTGGATGCATATGGCGCAGACGATGGACCACCTGCAAGGACCAACCGGCTTCACGGAGACCTTGAGTGACCTGTGCCCTGTACTCAGCCCCCCAACCACTGCCCACGCAGGATTTTGGTTTTTTGGTTATTTTTTTTTCTTTTTGGGTCACGCCCGGTGATGCACAGGGGTTACTCCTGGCTCTGCACTCAGGAATCACCCCTGGTGGTGCTCGGGGGACCCTATGGGATGCTGGGAATCGAACCCGGGTCGGCTGCATGCAAGGCAAATGCCCTGTCCACTGTGCTATCGCTCCGGCCCCCACTGGCCACTCAGGAAGTGGAACCTCTTCTCCCTCGGTGTCTGCCGTTAGCTCCTGAGATCAGGGCGCTGGGACTGCCACCTCCCTTCCCAGCTCTGAAGAGACTTGCCCTAGTGAATGCAGGAAACTTCTCGAACCCGGGTCCCGGGTCAGACTCGCACCCAGTATGAGACGGAAACCGCCCTGTCATATACTTTCTGAGCCCCGAGAGCTGGTCCCCGGAGTCGTGGAGGCTGCAGGGTGCCACCTCCAGGGGGCGCTCCATAGCCCCTAGGCGGGAGGGGCCCCCTGCGGAGCACGGCTCACCTGGAAGGTCCCTCCCTGGGCTGAAGCCTGAAGGGCCACTCCGGGGCACCTAGAAGGCCACTCCGGCCTCGGCCTCGGAGCCCCCTGCAGGGCCGGCCGAGAGCCCCGCTGGGTGCGTCCTGTGCCCCTCTGCCCCCCTGCAAAGCTCCCAAGCGTCACCGCGGCAACAACCACACGCGTGACAGCCGAACACAAACGTCTCCTCCCTTCGGGGTGTCGCCAACCCACAATCGCTCCAGAGGACGTGAAATCACAGGGCCGCAGCCCGGCACCTCCTCCTCCGGGCAAACCCAGCGCTGGCCTCCCCGGTTTCCGGCCCCTTCTCCATCGGCAAGACCCGACCCCCCGGCCCCCACCTTTACGGTCCCACCTCAGACGCCGACCCCCCACCTCACGTCAGGAGCCTTGGACACCCTCGTCCAGGGCTCCGGTCCCCGCGCAGAGCCCCTGTCACCTCGAAGGAACCATCCCCAGGCTACATGGACGTCACTGGGGGGAGGGAACTGCCCCCCCCAGACACACACACGGACACACACACAGACACACACACACAAGACAGACACACACAGATACAGACACAGACACACATAGACACACACACAAAAACACACACACAAGCACACACAAGACACAGACACACACACAGACACAGACACACATAAGACACAGACACACACACAGATACAGACACAGATACACATAGACACACACAGACACACACAGATACAGACACACATAGACACACACACAGACACACACAGATACAGACTCAGACACACACAGATACAAACACAGACACACATAGACACACACACAAGCACACACAAGACACAGACACACACACAGACACACAAACATACACAAGATACAGACAGACACACATAGACACACACACAGAAACACAGAAGCACACACAAAACACAGATACAGACACAGACACAGATACACACACACACACACACACACACACACACACACTCCTTTCCCCAGGGGCCAATGCCAAGAGCCTCCCCGGTAGATGCCCCCCGCCCGGGAACAGCTGCTCACGGGAGCGGCCGGGCCTGCTCCGGGTCAGTGTGTGCGGCTGCCAAAAGAGAGTCTCGGGTCTTGACGCCCGGGACGCGGGCAGGAACACTCCCTGCGGAGCGAGGACTTCGAGGGAGGGGGGGGGTGGAACTCCTCGGAGAGGGGCCTCGGGAAGAGAGCCAGGGCCCACGCTGAGAGGGGGCCGGGGGACACCCGCGCGGAGGCGGAGGCGGAGGTCCAGGGTGGTGTCCAGAAGCCCAGCAGCGCTGGGGAGGACGGGTCAGCGGGGGGGGGGGGGCACCCCGGGCAGCCCGAGGATCGGATTCTCCTGGAGAGCCAGCCCCGAACACCCGCTGAGCTCAGGCGTCCGGCCTGGACCCGCAGGCCACATTTCTGCTCGTTTCACTTAAAAAAAATAAAAATAAAAATCATCACCTGTGTTTCTCGGTCCACACCAGGGAGTGCCTCGGGACTCTCCTGGCTCAGTGCTCAGGACTCACCCCTGGTGGTACTCAGGGTACTCAGGATATGGGGGCAGGGGTCAAATCAGGGCCCGCTGCATACTGGGCTTCATCCTCTCTCTGTCTCTCTGTGTCTCTCTTTCTCTGTCTCTGCCTGTGTCTCTCTATCTCTGTCTCTCTCTCTGTCTCTGTCTCTCACTGTCTCTGTCTCTCTGTCTCTGTCTCTCTCGTTGCTAGAACCACGCCACGCATCGCACAGTCCTGCAGACGGCCGCTCTCACAACTCCAGAAATGCCACCTTCGAATGTGATGGGATCCCCCCCCCCCAACAATGAACAGACTTCCTGGTAAAGGCCCAGCCAGCTTGGCCAGGGGGCATGATGGGACGTGGGAGAGAAGCGGTCACCATAAAGAAGAGGCACTTGGGCGAGAGGGGTGGGCCAAGATTCCACAAATGGGCGTGCACTGTGCCCAGGGTCACAGAGGGCAGTGTGTGAGGGCCCCCCCCCCCGCGGAGGCACAGCAGGACAGGCTGGGGGGATGCAGTCAAGAAAGGCTTCCCGGAGGAGGAGGTGACAAAACTGAGCCCCACAGCAGAGTAAAAGGGGGGAGGGAGAGGTAGGAGGAGGCGGGGAAGGGCGCGGGAAAGGAAGGACAGGCCGTGTCGGGGAGCCGCAAGCGAGCATGGAAGGAGGCAGGGCGGGCGCCGCAGATGGCAGAGCAGATGGCGCCCAACTCCCGAGTGAGAGCAGCCGAATGAGATCATTCATTCAACCGACACTTACAGTGTCACTCGAGCAGGGGCCCCGGGCTGCGGGGACGGGGTGGGGAGGGGCGGGGAGCAGGGATCCTCCTCGGGGAATCGCTGTCTAACGCGGGTCTCCGGGCCGGGGGATACTTTCCTGGGGCTGAGCCACCCTGGGGGGCACTGGAGGAGAGTGAACGTCTCTGTTCTCTGTCCACTCCGGGCCCCCGGTCCCGCCCCCGGCCACCGCCCTGAGGAGTGTCACCCCCCACCCCCGGCTGACAGGCGGGGACCAAGGGAGCACCTCGTAAAGACGCTTGTTCACACTCGCATCCCGGCTAGCGGGGGTCACGGGGGCTCGGGGAGGGCACCGCATGCCAGGGCCCTGGGCCCGAACCCTGGCACCACCACCACCAAGAAGTGGCCCTCAGGGCCGGAGCGATAGCACAGCGGGTAGGGCGTTCGCCTTGCACGCGGCCGACCCGGGGTTCGATCCCCGGCATCCCATATGGTCCCCCAAGCACTGCCAGGAGTAATTCCTGAGTGCAGAGCCAGGAGTGACCCCTGAGCATCGCTGGGTGTGACCCAAAAAGCAAAAAAAAAAAAAAAAAAGTGGCCCTCAAAGGGTGGAGGAGGGGGCACGCGGCGGCACGGAGCCTGCACCCCGCTCACCGGGCAGGGCTGGAGAGGAGCAGCCGAAACTCATCAGCAAACAGGCAGGAGCACTGGCGGGAGGAGAGAGTGAATAAAACATGCGTGCGGTGCCATCTGAATACGACCTCCTGCCCCCGACCATCAAGCCGTCACTTCTCTTCTGCGTAGACAGAGGCGGCTGGCGGGGGGGGGGGAGAGATGACCCACCGAGAAATTGGCAGGTGACACCAAAGGTTCGGAGGGCGCCGGATTGCGTTCCCCACTGCGCATCTTTTATTTAACTTGGCAGCGGGCCAGTTTCCGGGGCTCGGGGGGGGGTGGTGAGTAGGAGGGGGGGCATGGAAATGAAGGACGTTGGCATGGACGGCCACGGAGAAGGCGTGTCTCAGAGCTGGCGGGCCCCGGGAGGGTCTGGGCCAACGGGGACCAACCGGGACCAACGGACAGTGACAGAGGCAGACGCAGAGACCAGAGTCGCGGGTGTGAATCCAGGTCTGCCCCTGCGGGCTGTGGGGATGGGGCCAAGGCCAGGCTCCCCACCTTTGGGGGTTCGATGTCTTCTAGGCCCCGAGAATGGTGACGCCCGGGGTGGGGGGAGTGCCAGAGGGCGGGGCAGGAGGCTGGTGGCGGGGAAGTGGGCACAAGCAGGGCAGTGCCCGTGCCAGGCCCCTCACAGCCCATCCACGCCAACCTCCTCCAGGCGCACATCCTGCTGGTTTGTGCTTTTTTTTTTTTTTTTTTTGCTTTTTGGGTCATGCCTGGCGATGCACAGGGGTTACTCCTGGCTCTGCACTCAGGAATCACCCCTGGCAGTGCTCAAGGGACCCTATGGAATGCTGGGAATCGAACCCGGGTTGGCTGCGTGCAAGGCAAACGCCCTACCCGCTGTGCTATCGCTCCAGCTCCTGGTTTGTGTTGTCAAACCCGGGAACTTCCCTCTACACAGAGGCCCGAACCCCGCTCTCCTCGGCCTCCGTGGCTCAGAGTTGGTCTGCGACACCTTCTCCCTCCGTGGTACCCGCAGAGTCGGGCGCTCCTGGTCCCCCTCCTCTCTGTGCCCTCCTTTCCCTGCCTCTCCCTCGTCTGTCGGTCGCCGTGTGAAGAGCTCCCGGTGCGATGGTCTACTATGGAACCAGGGCTGCCTCGAACCCCTCAGATGTCTGTGTATGGACGGGTGGGGGGGACGGGGGAGGGACAGGGTTTGGCTGGCCAGCTCACTCACACTCACTCAAGCACTCGAAATCATTTCCACGTTTCCCGGGTGCTAAGCGAGCAGCAGCCCAGGGGACGTTCAGAACGAGGGGGCCAGGGAGGCCAGCGAGGCCGCTCTGAGGAGGGCCAGGAGTCTGTGATGTGAAGGGCGGAGTGAAGAGGGAGAAAGGGTCCCAGAGGAGAGGAGGCACGTGCAAAAGGCCTGAGGCAGGAAGTGCGTATCTGCTGCAGGAGTTCACGGAGGACCGGTTTGGCTGTAGCTCTCTGACCAGAGGCCGGGCGGGATCGTGGTAGGGAGACGGTCACAGCCAGCAGAGACGCCGGTGGCCTCCACAAAGGGCAGCGTCAAGCCAGAGGTGGATCAGAAGGTGGGCGAACAAACGGTGACCACCCTGGGCTGTCATCTGTCCCAGCAGGAGGAAGTCTGGAGAGTCAAGGACGTATGAGCCATGCGGATCAGAGGCCTGGGGGCTCGGGCTTACCTTCTTGCCCTGATTTTTCCTGCCAAGGTCTCCCGGAAGTCCTCTGGGGGTAAATGGTTGGGGGGGGGGCCCGTCATTATCACCTCACGCTCTTGCCAAGATGCTCCTTGCCGTAACTGACCAACCTGTAAGGACCCGCCGGCTGGGCCCCACGATTTACTGGTCCGTTGGCTTGGGGACTAGGGGAGGTGACAGTGAACCCCGCTCCCCCTCGCTGCCCCCCTCCCCCACCTTCCCTGCACAGACGGGAGTGCGGGGGAGCTGAGCTCAGGGTGGGCTCCATCGCCGTGCAGGGCCCCCAGGCCCAGCTTGTCATCAGCCACATGAGCCCCCCCAGGCCAGGGAGCAGCTGCAGGGGCAGTGGGGGGACAGTGGGGGCGCAGGGGACCGAGCTTGTCTCATGCCCACGGCAGCCACGACGGCCCCTCCCGGTCCTTGGCCTCTTGGGCAAGACGAGGCAGGAGAGGGGACGCTCGAAGCCGCTCCGACCGTCCTTACTGGCCATCGACAAAAGCCAATCCCAGGGGACAGCAGGGCTCCGGGGGCCTCTCCAGCAGGGACGCTTCTGAGAAAGGGTGAGGTCGGGACAGGGTCACAGAGCAGCTCTCGAGGCGCAGGGTGGCCACGAAGACCACAGGTGGGGAAAAGTGTGGGCGCAGCATCAAGACCCACCGAACCGTCAGTGCCTGCCCCAGCTCCAACACCCCCCGGCTCCCTCCCGGCCCCCCCACTGGGAAATGGCCGGCGGGCCTGGTCTCTCACAGGGGCCTGCGGGTGACGGGCGAAGGTGCCGCTAAAGGGGTGGAATGCAGCACCCGGCCCCAGGCAGGGAGGACCCCACCACTGGACACTGTGGACTCAAGGCTGCCACATCAACTCCTGCCCCGATTTCCGGTCTGCTGGCCTTGCAGAGTTTGGGTGGCCGGACGACAGACACAGAAGACAGACTGACGAGAGGCAGATGATAGAGACGGAAGACAGTGATGACAGAGACAGATGATAGAGACAGAAGAGAGTGATGACAGAGGCAGATGATAGAGACAGAAGAGAGTGATGACAGAGACAGATGATAGAGACAGAAGAGAGTGATGACAGAGACAGATGATAGAGACAGAAGAGAGTGATGATAGAGACAGATGATAGAGACAGAAGAGAGTGATGACAGAGACAGATGATAGAGACAGAAGAGAGTAATGACAGACAGATGATAGAGACAAGACAGAAGACAGTGATGACAGGCAGATGATAGAGACAGAAGAGAGTGATAATAGAGACAGATGATAGAAACAGAAGACAGTGATTACAGACAGATGATAGAGACAGAAGAGAGTGATGACAGATGATAGAGACAGAAGAGAGTGATGACAGAGACAGATGATAGAGACAGAAGAGAGTGATGACAGATGATAGAGACAGAAGAGAGTGATGACAGAGACAGATGATAGAGACAGAAGAGAGTGATGACAGACAGATGATAGAGACAGAAGAGAGTGATGACAGATGATAGAGACAGAAGAGAGTAATGACAGACAGATGATAGAGACAAGACAGAAGACAGTGATGACAGGCAGATGATAGAGACAGAAGAGAGTGATAATAGAGACAGATGATAGAAACAGAAGACAGTGATTACAGACAGATGATAGAGACAGAAGAGAGTGATGACAGATGATAGAGACAGAAGAGAGTGATGACAGAGACAGATGATAGAGACAGAAGAGAGTGATGACAGATGATAGAGACAGAAGAGAGTGATGACAGAGACAGATGATAGAGACAGAACAGTGATGACACAGACAGATGATAGAGACAAAAGACAGTGATGACAGAGACAGATGACAGAGACAGAACAGTGATGACAGAGACAGATGATAGAGACAGAACAGTGATGACACAGACAGATGATAGAGACAAAAGACAGTGATGACAGAGACAGATGACAGAGACAGAACAGTGATGACAGAGACAGATGATAGAGACAGAAGACAGTGATGACAGGCAGATGACAGAGACAGAAGACAGTATGATAGAGACAGACAACAGAGCTGAATGAAGACAAGAGTAATGACAGAGACGATGATAGACATGAAGACAGGCATGACAGAGACAGATGATAGAGGAGACAGTGATGACAGAAACATGATCAAGAGGACAAGGTGATGACGGAGGTAGAGGACAGAGGCAGAAGACAAAGTGAAGACAGAGGTAGATGACAGAGACAGAGAGATGAGAGGGAAATCACAGAGACAGATGCACTGATGTAGGTAATAAATTACATCACCAGGATACAGTAATATAGTTGATCCAAATGTGATAATAATGATAGATACAACAACATATAGATGATATCAATAGACACACGTAATAATCTGGATACACAGATAATATGATAACATACTGATCTGTTTGTTTGGGGGCCATACCTGGTGGTGCTCAGGGCTTACTCTTGGCTCTGCACTCGTGTGTCAGGGACCATACGTGGTGCGGGGGATCAAACCCAGGTCAGCCTTGTGCAAGGCAAGTGCCCTACCTGCTGTACTAACACTCCAGCTCCAAAATACTGCTATATTATATAATAGGTCTAAATAATCACTGTCACTGTCATCCCGTTGTTCATCGATTTGTTCAAGCGGGCACCAGTAATGTCTCTCATTGAGAGACTTATTGTTACTATTTTTGGTATATCCAATATGCACGGGGAGCTTGCCAGGCTCTGCCGCGCGGGCTCCATACTCTCGGTAGCTTGCCGGGCTCTCCGAGAGGGACGGAGGAATCGAACTCGGGTCAGCCGCGTAAAAGGCGAAAGCCCAACCGCTGTGCTATAAAGAATGCTGATAGATATCAATGACAGAATAGATTTAGGATGATGTAGATAAAATAATATTGCTAAATAGGACAACAGACTGAGTTCCTCTAGATAATATAAATCATATTGATAGACCTGGGTGCTCGTAAAGGATCTCGATGATGTAGATACATCCCATAATGACAGAAAAGGCAGCGAGCACTGGGAGAGGGAGGACACAGCCTCGGGAAGACACCAGACCAGAGGTGATGTGGTCGCTGTAGACCCAGGCAGAGCCGCCACGTGCCCCTCTGGGCCTGCAGCCTGGGGAAATCCCGCCTCACACACGTTCTGCATGGTGGCCAGCCTTCACGGTGGCCGACCGTCTCCTCAGGGGTAAGAGCAGTTCCGCTGGGGCAAAAGTTGGGTCAGAGGGAACGGGGAGGGGGGACGCGCTTTTGCTGGATTAGTCCAGGCCGCCTGCAAACTCTGCACCTTCGAGAGATGCACAGGTGGCCCTGATGGCTGGCAACAGGGGACGGAGAGAGGCGGGAAAGGGCCGGGACCACTGGCTGGCAGGGGAAGCCTGGCCAGGCCCAGGAAGTGGCCCTCACCCCCCACAAATATTGCCCTGACTGCCTTCCGGTTCTCTGTAAGCCCTGCCGAGCAAAGGGGGCTGCAGGGGGGCGGGGGGGAGAGGTGAGCTGGAGCAGTAAGTAAGTAGCCCAGGGGAAGAGGCAGAAACACGAATTATTCCCGAGGCTGACTCAGTCCCAACCGCTCTGCCCGCTGGACTCCAGCCCCCCCTTCCCCGCCACCCCCCGCTGAACGGCAAGGCGTTAAATGGTTAAATGAGCTTGGCTGCCTGCAGAGTCTGGGGCGATGTCGGGCGGGGGGGGGGGGAGCATGCATCGTTTACTGCAGCCTCTCCTCCTGCCTCGAAGAGGCCAGACGGCAGAGGGGGGGCGATTCTCTCCCCTGCTCAGTGGGCCGGGTTGGGTCTTGGTCACCCTCGCGGCGTGGGTGAGATATCGATCCGTCTACCTGTCGCCGTTCCTGGCGGAGGAGCAGACCTGGGGTCCGCATCGCACTGATCTATTATTCTTTCTGGAGCTGCAGGTGGAAGTCTTTCATGCAGCCGCGAGTCAGAGCACCCGGCCGGCCTTTGAAGTCTTCAAACGCAGCCAGTTTTCCAACGCAGAGGTCCCACACCCCGGGACCTCTCCTGCATCTTGGGGAGAAGGGGCGCAGAAGACGGGTTCGGGAGGCAGTTGGGAGCCCCGAGGTCCCAAGAGAGAGAGTTTGGGGGAGAAAAAGGGCATCTTGCAGAGAGTCGCCCTGCGATCTCGGAAGCAGAAATCAGGCTCCGAGGAGTTGGCTGTGCCGCCCGAGGTCACACAGGTGGCAGCGCACCATAGGGACGTGAATCAGACCTGAAGGCCCTGACCGCCGAGGCAGCTGGCCCTGAATCCAGGTCCACTGGGCCCCTTTATCCCAGAGCCTCTCCGCCAGGGCAGGGTTTTGCCCTCCAGGTCACACGGGGCACCAGAGACATCTTTGGCTTCCACACCCCAGACAACGGGGAGGTGCCACTGGCATGGAGTGGGGAGAGGCCAGGGAAATGGTTAGCACCTCCCAACATGCAGAACCAACCCCCCCTCCAGGCTCAGAACTCTGAAGAATCCATCCACCCCCAGGAGCGACAGGGTGGAGGGTCTTCTCTCTGGGAAGTGCATTTCCCGCCACCCTTGCCCACCTGGAACCGAGAACATCCCACCCGGGCACACTCACACCCTTGCCCGACGCCAGGGACACGATTCCCCTGGAGGTGAGCAGGTGCTGGGGGAATCCTCGTCTCTCGTGGTTGCCCGGACACATCAATTCTCGTCTAAATTCACGCTCACACTCCCGATTTCATGGTGGCAGAAGGAGCCCCACTTCCTCATGACGGGGCACAGACGGCGGCTCTTACCAGGGAGACGGAGAAACCCCAAAACCCCGTGTGCCAGCCTCCCCCCTCCCCCCCGGGGACCGCCCGCCCTCGCCTCCTCCCGAGTGCAAACCCCACACGCGACGTTTGGGAAGAAGCGAGGTGTCCCAAGACTCAGCCCAGGAGCAGGGGCACGAAGCTTAGAGAACGATGAGGCACGAGGGGGAAACGTTACCTCTGGTGACATACTCAGGGGTGTTACCAGGGCCGGGGATGGGAAGACTCTGTGTCACCCCACAGCAATTGTTTGAAGCAGTTCACGTGGCTGTTAGCCCAACTGGCAGATCAGAGAGCAGGGGACTCTTCGGAGGTTTCAGTCAAAGGCCAGAGAGTATTTTTAGGCTTTGTAAACTGTTGGGTCTCTGATGTGATTATTCTGCTCTTCCATGACATCAGAGAAAGCAGCCACAGGCCCCATGAAGAAGATGCCTGTCAGTCTGTCTGTTCATTCACCCACCCGTCCATCCGCCCATCCATCAAATTCCATCCAACTATCTATCTATACCTCCAACTAATATTCACAGGCAACTCATTCCCATTGTGCATCAGGATTACTGAATATCAAGGCAAAGGAAGGTCCTCAAATTATTTTTCACATAGCTCTGGCTACACTGGCCTACATGAAGTTTTGTGGTTATACAAGTGCTTCCCTACCTCAGGCCCTTTGCATGTGTCCTCTCTCCCCTGGAACAGGCTCTTTCACTCACAGACACACCCTCTCTGTGCCCACCCTCCCCGCCCCATCTCAGCAAGCCCACTCCTCTGACTCTCCAGGTACATGCAAGAAATTCCCGGCCTCCTGGTCATTCTTCATCCCAGCATCCATGCTTCTTCATAGCTCCTGTAATGCTCTGACATGATTTTAATTTCACGGTAGATGTGCTTTGAGCCAGCCGCTCCCGTTGGCATAAAAACTCCACAAGATCAACTCTCATTTGTCCTCATGGCCTCGATATCTGGCACATAACAGATGCTCTAGGTAGTCGCTTAGCTGAATAAATACATTTAAAGCTAGAAACATTGATTTCAAAGTACAACCTCCACCCATGACATCAGGTAGAGCCTCGTCCATGCCATCTAATATGGTGGCCACCGGCCAGTCTGAATCAAGGTGACCTTCGATTAGCAATAAACACCAGACTTTGAAGACCACACAGAAAATAAATATATATATATATATATATATATATAAATTTGCCTATAAATGGATGGACATGGAGAGAATCATGCTGAGTGGAATGAGTCAGAAGGAGAGGGACAGATATAGAAGGACTGCATTTCATTTGTGGGCTATAAAATTATATATATAGCAGAAGATTAATATCCATGGGCAGGGAAAACACAGGTTAGGAGGAGTTGGGTGTCAATGGTTGGAATCAACCACAAGTATGTGTGGGGCAAAGAGCAGGTAAGGTAGAGAAGGGACGAGTATGACAATAATAGCCGGAAATGATCACACTGGACAAGAACTAAGTGTTAAATATAGGTAAGAGGATATACCCAACAAGCTTTCTGTATCTGTATTGCAAGCCACAATGCTCAAAAGCAGAGAGAGAGAGAGAGAGAGAGAGAGAGAGAGAGAGAGAGAGAGAGAGAGAGAGAGAGAGAGAAAAGTGCCTGTCTCTATGGGGAGGGGGCTGATGGGAGGGAAACTGGGGACATTGATGCTGGGAAATGTGCACTGGTGGAGGGACGGGTGCTGAGACACTGTATGACTGAAACCTAATCATAAACAGCTTTGTAAGGGTCTATCTCACCGTGCTGCAATAAAAAAAAAATCTTTTTAAAACAAGTACCTCAATCAAGTTTTTATATTGATTGTTACAATGATATTTGGGGTTTTCAAGGTAGCCTGAAATAAATTATTAAGATAAATTCAATATTCGCTTTAAATAATGGCTTCTAAATCACACACGTCGCTTGCCCCTCTAGGTCTACTGAGTAGCTCTAATCTCTCACCTCTGCAATTCCATCCCCAGGTTTCTTACTAATTATCTCTCTGACATTGGGCCAATCAATTAACCTCAATGTGTCCAGGATTCTTTATACAAAGAGATGAATGTAAGAATTTCTAACCCGCCAACCACATGGCTTGTGGCAGAGCTCAAATGAGATAACAGCCTTGGAAGGGCCCGCGGAGAAATCTGTACAAACGCAAGCTCTTCCGTGATGATAGGTTTTGATTCTGTTTCTGAGTCCCCGCACGTTCTCAGCCCTCCCCCAGACGCTGTGGCTCGGGCCTAACTTCCCTCATCCTCACCTCCCAGTGCTCCTGGGGGATTCTGAAGTCAATATTCGCTCTTCCCAAGTGATACAGCCTCTTCCTGTCCAACTCTCAGGCTGGCATTTTGGAAGCCGAAGCCTTTGGCACAAGTCCTCAGTCAGCTGTCTCAAAGTCACCAGAGTCCGCGAGTGATTGCTTCTCTACCCCACCGTGGACAACGTTCCATGTGACAATGGCACCAGGGAAAGCTGGATGATGATTATTATTATAGTTATTTGATTTATTTGATTATTATTCAAACTCCTCTTGGATCACGGAGGCAAGCAACCAACTACACCTTCAAAAGAACGCCCTATAGGTTAGGTTGACCAAGGGCGATGGGGTTTGGACAATTTTGAAAGCTACAGATGACATCTGTTGGGTCAGTCTGGCCCTTGTTCATTTCCTTTGGTTCCTATAAATGCAACTTCTAGAAACTCTTTTCCTTTCAAGGAATAATTCTCCTTTACCTGCTCACCTCTCATGTGACCTGTGTAGGACAGACAGGGGCAGGTGTGTGTGTGTGTGTGTGTGTGTGTGTGTGTGTCTTAACAGCTAATCCCATCCTCCTAGACACAGTTAGGGTCTTAAGGCTGAGACCAGGACCCAAGCTGATTGCATGGGAGAAAATCCTAAGACTTTTGTTGGAAAATTAAAGAAGAGTCGTTCTTGCCACCAATCATAAGTCTATGACTACTTGAGACATGCAGCAAGAGGAAACAGACAACCATGAAAAAGCAAAGCGACTGTGAACAAACATAGCAAGAGAGAGTCCTTTCAATACTAGCCAAGTGCCTAGACCCAACTATATCTGAAGCCATTATTGCATCCTTCTTGGCAGTCACAAAAGCCAACAGACAGATCTTGTGGGCGAAAGAGCTGAGATTTCATCACAACCCAAGAAATTCTGTCGAATGCAAAAGCGATCGAGTATAACGCGGCGGAAGGGAAATTTGCTTTTACTACTTTCCACCTGGGTCTGCAGTGCGATCCAGAGGTGCTAAGGGTCCTTCAGAACTAGGTCAGGAGGGGCTGGAGCAATAGCACAGCGGGTAGGGTGTTTGCCAACCTGGGTTCAATTCCCAGCATCCCATAGGGTCCTCCGAGCACCGCCAGGAGTAATTCCTGAGTGCAGAGCCAGGAGTAACCCCTGTGCATCACCAGGTGTGACCCAAAAAGAAAAAGAAAAAAACTAGATCAGGAATTAAAACCCAGCCACTGTGAGGCACAGAGGTTCGTGGAAAGGGGGCTTTCTCTGGAGCACGGTGCTGAGACTCGACTGCGCCCTGTCCCCGGAGGAAGAGCAGCACTGCTCAGCGGAACCAGCCAGACAAATCCCTCTCGCTAGAATCATTCAGAGTGGGGGGAAACGGGACCCTGGGGTCCTGTGACCCTTAGGGCTTAATTCTTGCTACCTGGGAAGGAGCCTCCGGTTAGAGCATCACCCAGGAAACCCTGACCACTGGGCCTTGTGGGGTGTGAGTGGGCAGCCCCAGTAAATGAGGAGATGCAGAATGACACAAGTCCAGCAGAAATGAAGGACACAGGGGCTGGACTCCATCTCTCCCCTCCCCAGGCTCCATGCAGTGAAGATCAAAGAGAGGGCCATGGTCAAAGGCCTGGCAGTGACCCAGACGGAAGTCACCCTTGAACCAGAGACGGTTTTTAGCCTCCCTGCGTGGCACCGCAGCTCTGGTGACCGTTCAGGGGTGTGTGTGAACCCCACTCTGCCCTCCACTGTGGACGCCTCGAATAAGGGGAGCCCCACAAGGACAGAAGCTCCCCAATTCCTCTAAAGACGGCACTCCCAGCCTCCTGGCACCCGCCGGGCTGCAGGGCCAGCAGGCTTTCTGCTCTGGAGGGCTCGGTGGGGGGAAAAATCGCCGTGAGGGCTTGTCGGGTTTTCAATTCCATTTGCGAAGCGGCGACCTGCAGATTAACACTGGACAGATGTTCTCTGGCCCGATTAGGTTTGAATTTGAATTCCTCAGCAGCCTTTTCTTAAGCGGAGAAATCTCACATTAACCAGTGCCTGCACTTGGTTTCTCTCGATAAAGAGAAGACGGCAGCCAGTCTGCGGGAGGGGGAGAAGGGCCCCTCCGCTCCCGACACTGACGGCTCCGAGACACTACAGCAGAATGTCGCCCACTGTCGTCTTACACCGGGCCTTCTCTGTCCACTGGGGGTTCCTGCCTGGCCCTCTTAAATGTTAAGGTTTGCAGCTCTACAAAATGCATGTGAATTCACGACACAGTCAACTGTGTATGTAGGTGGGGTGTGGGGGGAGAGATTGAAACAAGGAGGTGAAATGCGACAATGCCTCTCACATGGCTTTGGCTCCGTGACCAGGTTTTCTGTGGCCCTGTGTGATTTCACAAGTGCTTCACTGTGGCCTGTGTGAGTCTGTGGCTGGTTCACTATGGCATCATGTGGTTCTGTGGCTGGTTCACTGTGGCTTTGTGTGGTTCTGTGGCTGGTTCACTGTGACCTTGTGTGAGTCTGTGGCTGATTCACTGTGACCTTGTGTGAGTCTGTGGCTGATTCACTGTGGCCTTGTGTGGTTCTGTGGCTGGTTCACTATGGCCTGTGTGGTTCTGTGGCTGGTTCACTGTGACATCATGTGAGTCTGTGGCTGATTCACTGTGGCCTTGTGTGGTTCTGTGGCTGGTTCACTGTGACATCATGTGAGTCTGTGGCTTGTTCACTATGGCCTGTGTGATTCTGTGGCTGGTTCACTGTGACCTCATGTGAGTCTGTGGCTGGTTCACTATGGCCTATGTGGTTCTGTGGCTGGTTCACTGTGACCTCGTGTGAGTCTGTGGCTGGTTCACTGTGGCCTTGTGTGATTCTGTGGCTTGTTCACTGTGGCCTGTGTGGTTGTGTGGCTGATTCACTATGGCATCATGTGGTTCTGTGGCTGGTTCACTGTGGCTTTGTGTGGTTCTGTGGCTGGTTCACTGTGACCTTGTGTGGTTCTGTGACTGATTCACTGTGGCCTTGTGTGGTTCTGTGGCTGGTTCACTATGGCCTGTGTGATTCTGTGGCTGGTTCACTGTGGCCTGTGTGTTTCTGTGGCTGGTTCACTGTGGCCTGTGTGGTTCTGTGGCTGGTTCACTGTGGCCTTGTGTGATTCTGTGGCTGGTTCACTGTAGCCTGTGTAGTTCTGTGGCTGGTTCACTGTGGCCTTGTGTGATTCTGTGGCTGGTTCACTGTGGCCTTGTGTGATTCTGTGGCTGGTTCACTGTGGCCTGTGTGGTTCTGTGGCTGGTTCACTGTGGCCTGTGTGGTTCTGTGGCTGGTTCACTGTGACCTCGTGTGAGTCTGTGGCTGGTTCACTGTGGCCTTGTGTGATTCTGTGGCTGGTTCACTATGGCCTGTGTGAGTTTGTGGCTGGTTCATTGTGGCCTGTGTGGTTCTGTGATTGGTACACTGTAGCCTGTGTGACCCCATGAGTGGCCTGTGGGCAGTGCCAGAGTATCCTGGGACTGTAAGGACTCTCTGAAGCTATAGTTGGGAGGAGAAACAGTTGCTTGGGCTCCTTCTTCCCCGTGAAAGCAGCCCCATGGGCCCCCTCAGGCTCTCCCCACCCTCCACTGCCCCTTCCACGGAGCTGGGCTAACGCTCAGCTCCAAGACTGGATGTTTGGGCCAGGAAGTGGGCGCGTGCAGCTCCTCCCTGCCTCCCTCTTCATGCTGGAACAACTCACGCCTCCAGCCAGAGGCTCCAACCCCCACCTACAGCCCCCACACCCTGCCAGTACAGCTGCCGCCTGCCCAGGGAGCCCCTCACCCCTGCTTCTCGTCAACAGGGGTGTCTGTGGTGGGGCCGCATCCCATGGCCCACGGGGGAGCCCTCCCCGCATCACCCCGGCCTGAGTATCCGTCTGCTCCAACTCGGGGCCAGGAGTCGCGTCCTGAAGACTAGCCACCAGCTCGGCCGGCAGTCCCCACTGCTGAGAGGTTACTGCCCTCTGGGATGCTGGGGACCGCTCAGTGTCCCTCCCCCAAGCCCCTGCTTACACCTTCCAGGGGTACAATAGAGCGATCGCAGACCCCCCACCCCAGGCCATTCATCAGCTCCAGATCTTTTTATTCCTCCATGTGCTTCTGTCCACAGAGGAGGGGTTCAAAGCACAACAGAGGGGGGGGGAGGCTGACAAAGGCCCCTGCAAGCGGGTCCCCGGCCCTGTGGCGGGTCACAGCTCCAGAGGCGCGTGGCACCAGGGCTGGGCAGGCAGGCAGGCAGGCGGGCGCCATCCGCCCTCAGAGGACCGAAGCCCCGAGCATGCCGGGGTCTGGTGACTCATCGCGATGTCGCTGTGACAGAGAGGGAAGAGCCGCACTCCCCACAGGGAGGCTGGAAGGGCCGGTGGGAGGGAGGGACGAGACGTGGCAAAGATGCCCCCGGAGCCTGGCCCCACAGGGAAGGGACGGAGAGGGACCCAGCACAAGGGGCGGCATCCGTCTGGCATGACCGGCCTGGACTGAGTCTCCATGGCAGGAGAGAAGAAAACAATGTGTGAGATCCACAGATAAAGGGGCAACCACATGGCTCCATTCAGACCCACTGCGTGTGTGAAGGTGTGTGTGTGTGTGTGTGTGTGTGTGTGTGTGTGAGAGAGAGAGAGAGAGAGAGAGAGAGAGAGAGAGAGAGAGGGAGATCCACAGATAAAGGGGCAACCACACGGCTCCATTCAGACCCACTGCGTGTGTGAAGGTGTGTGTGTGTGTGTGTGTGTGTGTGTGTATGAGAGCCACAACAAAGAGGCCAACCACACGGCTCCATTCAGACCCACTGACCCAAGTCACTAAGAGTTATTCGAGGCTGACAGCGGGAACAGAGCACTAGTACAGAGGGTAGGGCACTTCCCTTGCACACAGCCGACCTGGGTTCAACCCCTGGCATCCTATGTGGTCCCCTAAGCGCTACTAGGAATGATCTCTGAGTGCAAAGCCAGGAGTAATCCCTGAACACTGCCGGGTGTGGCCCCAAAACAAAACAAAATGAAGTAAGAGGCTGGCAGATTCTTTCCCTTCCTACTGGGGCAAACGTCTCTGGGAGAAAGAGACCAAGCCCAGAACCCACTGCACCCAAAGGCTCCAAGCAGTTCTCTGGAACCACTGGGCTCTGGAAATGAGGGTAACCACCAACAGAAAGGGGGGTTCACCAGGGACCCCACTGGAGAATTGGGAGGGGAGTACCCTCATGCCTCAGGGTGTGCTAAACCCAAAAGGGAGTGACTGGCTGGAGCAAAAGGTGGGAGAGAGAGAGGGCTGGAGTGATAGCACAGCGGGGAAGGCGTTTGCCCTGCATGCGGCCGACCCGGTTCGATTCCCAGCATCCCATAGGGTCCCCCGAGCACCACCGGAAGTAATTCCTGAATGCAGAGCCAAGAGGAACCCCTGTGCATTGCCGGGTGTGACCCAGAAAGAAAAATAAAAAAGGTGTGGGAGAAGCTTCTGGTGCGTGACAAGAGGCTGTGACTGCGGGTGAGAAGCAGACAGTCGAGGCGCATCCCTAGACAGCCCAGATGCTCCCCGGAAAAGGGGGGGAAACCAGAGCTCGAGCGGATTTCCCCGATGATCCCAGACTTACGCTGTGGGTAAGCCCCAAAGCTGGAGGCCAGAGACAATGCCCCCTAACAATCCGCTCTCCGGAAAGAACAGCTCGTGAGCCAGCGTTGGGATGGATTCCTCTCCCGAGAACCAGGGCGGCAGCAGAGCCAGCCTCACCGCCGTGACCTCGGCCCCTCCCTGGGAGAGGAGTTTGGGTTTTCCATCTGGTGGGGGGAGAGGGTGGAGAGAGAGCACGATCCTAGTCCTGCAAGAAGGCGAACAGTTTCTCATTTTCTGGGTTGCTGGTGGCAGAGATGTAGATCCTCCGCCACCTGGTCTTTCTGCCACCATCCAGCAGGGAGGGTTCTGGGGGGAAAGGAGCAGGACTCCTGTAAAGTGGGGGGGGGGGAGTTCTGTCTAGAACAGCAAAGTCCAAAAGAACTTTCTACGATCCCGGAAGTGCCTTGCTACCCAATATGGCGGCCCCTAGGCAGGCAAGCCTGGGCTCTGGGAGAAGCTGCAGTTACTAAGGAGCTGGATTAGACGTATTTGATTAACGGTGCTTCATGTGAGTTCATGTTTATGGGAAGAATTGCCATCTGAGGCCAAGGATGGACCCTAATTTAGATCACGGTCACCTGAGGCGAGTGGTGACCACTCTGACTATCACCACAGACCTCGACACAGGGCGGGAAGTCACGAGGCATCTGTGGAGAGAGACGGATAGAACATGAGGCTCCCCCTCACTCCAGCCCAGGTCTCTGTCCTCTCAGCGGCTGTGAGAAAGGGACCCCGGGCTTCCCTGGGTCCAGGGAAAGGATCGTAGGGTCAGGAAATGGGGAACTTCGAGCAATACCAGAGAAGGGGCTGGGTAGTGCCACGGGTGGGGCGTAGGAGCCTGTGAAGAAAACAATTCCTGGGGCTGGAGCAACAGCACAGCGGGGAGGGCATTTGCCTTGCACGCGACCAACCGGGTTCGATTCCCAGCATCCCATAGAGATGGGATCCTGAGCACCGCCAGGAGTAATTCCTGAGTGTAGAGCTAGGAGGAACCCCTGTGCTTTGCCAGGTGTGACCCAAAAAGCAAAAAAGCAAAAAAAAAAAAGTGATTCCTGGGACAGAAGAGACTGTGGGATGAAGAGAGAAAAAGGAGAGGAGTGGTTTCCCCGGAAATGAGTCCCAACCGGAGAGAGACAAGACAGACTCCGGAACCCCCAGGACCCTGGCCTGGTTTCTGCAGGGACAGGAAGTGGAGGAGAGTGACCGAACAGTCCCTGGGTGTGGACAGGAGACAGCCAGAGTACCTCATTACTGGAAAAAAATAACCATTCCTTCCGGTTTAGACCTCAAGCTTCAGGTTTTTTTTCTTTGTTTTGGTGCCACCCCCCAGGGTGCTCAGGACTGACTCCTTGCTCTGTGCTCAGGGATCACTCCTGGCGGTGCTTGGGGAACCACCTGGGGTGCCAGGGATGGAACCCAAGTCAGCCGTTTGCAAGTCAAGTGCCCCACCTGTCCCGGCCCCTCAAATTTCAGCGTTTTCAACACACTTAGCACAAGAATCTCCAGTCACCAAACACCTACACAAATTCTTCCGTGTCGACCTCGCAGTGGCCACGCGAGGTTCATCGGCCCTGTTTTTGGGGGAAGACTCCCCCAAAAATGATCAATGGGACGATGATGAGGAGGAGGAGGAGGTTACACCCAGAAACTGCCCCCGGCGCCGTGTAATCCCATCAACGGCCAACATCCAGAGACTATAAAATCAAGCTCCCGGAAGAGAGTGACTCAGAGTCTCTTGCCCCACGTCTGACTGTCTTCACCGGGGCCCCTCGAGGCTCAGAAAGTTGAAAAGCCTCCCCACCTAATCTCACAGCAAAGCGGCAACGCTGGAGGCGGATTCGGGTCTTTCTGCCCCTGCACTTGTCTTTGCCGGCGTTGGGTGATCTTTCGAATAATGAGGTCGGTGGCTTTTAAAGTACGAGTGTGGAGACGGGTGGGATGCAGAGATGTTTGCTGCACCAGCCACGCGCTGCCACATCCTTCCCTGGTCTGGCCTACACACCGTGGTACCCAGCAGGATGCTGGGAGAGGAGCACGCAGACTCAAGCACTGTAACAATGGGGGTCTCAAACCACTCGGTAGATTTCTGCCTCATAAGCCTGAAGGTAGCACTGTAAATCTGAACACTACAGTAACTTCCTGTGGCTGTGGCTGGGTTCCGGAGGTCTTCGGCTGCCGGGGCTCTGCTCGGGGCAGGGAGGGAAACTCACCCCGCCCGGCTCCGAGGGACCCCGGTGAAGACAGCCAGGCGTGGGGACAGGAGACTCTGCGTCACTCTCTTCCGGGCTTGGTTTTATAGTCTCTGGATGCTGGCCATTGACAGGATTACACGGTGCTGGGGGCAGCCCCTGGTGTGACTGCCTAGCTACTGGAAAATGGGGGATCTGGGTAGAAAAGGGGCAGCCCCTGGTGTGACTGCCTAGCTACTGGAAAATGGGGGATCTGGGTAGAAAAGGGGCAGCCCCTGGTGTGACTGCCTAGCTACTGGAAAATGGGGGATCTGGGTAGAAGAGGGGCAGCCCCTGGTGTGACTTCCTAGCTACTGGAAAATGGGGGATCTGGGTAGAAGAGGCCCAGTCCCGATCCGAGCAGGCTTGGAGGTCTCAGCCCCGGGTCCCACACACCTGGGTTCCTCTACAGGTTCCTTCATGTGTGAGGCTCGTCCGAATGTGTGGAGAAGGGCCTTGAGCATGGCTGTAGCTGGGTTTTGGAGGTCTTCGGCTGCCAGGGCTCTGCTCAGGGCGGGGAGGGAAACTCAACCCACCCCCTCCAGTGAAGACAGCCAGGCACGGGGGCAAGACTCTTGCAACTCAAGTAACTTCCTAATTTACAGCCTAAAAAAAAAAAATGACGAGGCCATAGAGATCCACAGTTTTACCTCGATAAATACATTTATTCCAGCCGTCTTCAAAGCCTGTTCTTCTCCTTTCTCTTCACTGCTTTGCGTGAAACCGATTCTATTTTGGCATGAGGGTTTCCCAGACATCCTTTTACCTGTAAACATGCACCAGCGCCCCTTGGCAAATGAGAACCTCCAGGAGTCACTTGTTAAGAAGGAAGAAGCATTATCTTCTCCTCGGATCCCAGGAAGATTTGGGGTGGCCAGGAAGGAGGATGTCAGGAAAATCCAGGGCATGAGGGATGCCAGGCTCGGGCAAGGGGCTGAGAGGGGAGCAAGTCGTGGGGACATGAGCACAGGTCGGGGAGGGGGACACGGCTTGTCCCTTCTAAGTCCCTTTCCTGATTTATACTCGACAGCAGCCAGGTCATTAGACAGCCAACGGGTGGTCTTGTCCACAAAGGGTGCGGGATCGGCTGTAAGTCCACGTGGAGAACTATGGACACCCCTGACCTCACCCCACAGGTGAAAATGAACGACAGGGATAAGACAGCAATCACCAAAGCCACATCCGATAAAGCCAAGAGAATAGCTTGGTGACTCTGGGATTTGCAAAGCTCTTTTGAGCCGCCCACAGAACAGGTTAAGGATAAAAGGAGGAGGGGTGGGGGATGTGATAAATTGGATTCCTTTCAAATGGGAGACTTCAGGGTGCTGTAAGATAACCATAACAAAGCGATAAGGAAAAGGGCCTGATTCGGAGAAGGGAAAAAAAAAAAAACAGCCACTATGCCTAATCCGACAAAGGGCTGCAACCCAGTAAAACGGATGAGCCACCCAATTAAAAACCTGGCAAAAGACTGGAGCGGGCAAATCACATCAAGAGGCAGGAAAGGGAGAAGAAAAAAATAGAAAGGTTGGCACGTCTGTAGAATGACGGTCAATAGCATTAGTCACGGGGGCATGTGCTAATTAATTAATTAATAATGAAATGAAAATGCCGGGCCATGCCACCTCTTACCTCTTCCGTGGCGGGCAAGATGTGGGCAAGCTTCCTTGACCTCGGCACTGTTGGGCCTGAGGCTGGGTAACTCTTCTAGGAGTGGAGGGGGTGGGGGGAGATGGCCGGCTATTCCGTGCCAAGGAAGATGCCAACCAGCATCTTGGTCTCCACCCAGCTGGCCAGGTGCTACCAGCACTTGCCTCCGAGTCTCGACACCCAAACTGTCTCTGACACTGACCACTGTCCTCACTGGGCTACACAGCCCCCCCAGCTTGTGAGGGCGACACTGATGCCATGACAGGCTGCAGCCAACATTCAGTCTCACCCAGGGCTGAGTTCCTGTTTCCCCGAAGCAGGACTTGCAGTTTCTGGTAAACTCCCCGTTGAGTCATTCGCCGAGATAAGGAACCGGGCAGTTGGGTCTGGTGGGTCGTGAGGGGTCACTGCACCCTCCTTAGAGACTGTTACTAACCATGTCTAATTGCCGGCCGCTGTTGTTATAGGGCCAAGGCTAAAAACAGACCAGTACAGACACTGCTTCACCCGAACCCTATATAAACTGCTTGCGATTTGGAGTCGGGGTCCTTGTCGTGACTCCACTGCGTTGGGTGAGACTCGGACCCTAGCTCAAGCGGGCAATAAAGTTCCTTTGCTTTGGCATTATCGTGTGCGGACTGGGTGTCCCTGCGACTGGGGGATCCGAAACTCGGGCACAACACACTGAGAGCCACAGGTGTGGAGGCCCGGACGTCACATGCACAGCCAGTGAGGTTGTTCGTGAGTGGTCTCTCTGCGCCAGGGACCGGCCCTGGCCCTCAGCCATGCAGGGACAGATTTACCCAGGCCAGGTTAGACTGTACGAGGCCCGGCGACTCTAGTAAAGAGTGTGCGGGCTGGCAGAGTTACGCCAACAAGCTGGCACGAGCCTGGGATTCAACCCGCAGGAGTTACCCGGGGAGAATGAACACTTTTTTTTTTATATTTTGCTTTTTGGGTCACACCCGGTGATGCACAGGGGTTCCTCCTGGCTCCGCACTCAGGAATTACTCCTGGCGGTGCTCAGGGGACCCTATGGGATGCTGGGAATCGAACCTGGGTTGGCCTCGTGCAAGGCAAACGCCCTCCCCGCTGTGCTATTGCTCCATGGTCAAGAATGAACACTCCTGACCTTAGTCCTGGCCCGGGCATGCTCAGATCACGCTTCTCCTTCCATTGCCCCCTGCCACAAGCACCCCTTCGGGGCCTGCAGGGGGCTGGGAGGGACTGAAAAAGGAGAGGCTCAAATTCTCGCCCTCCCCACCCCTGCCCCAGGGAAACCGAGTGAAGAGGAGAGCGAGTGGGTTCGAGCCGACTTTCAACCCACTGACCAGAAGAGAAGGGACCCCAGAGGGAAGGACGGGGCTGAGGGGACTCGGCTTTGGGTCAAGCGGCATCCAGGGCGGCCGGGAGCCCCCGAAGCTGCAGAAGGGGACACATGAGACTGGGCAGAGAGAGCAAGGCTCCAGTCCTGGCCTCTCTCTCTCTGAACATCTACATCATTGGGACCCACCAGGCCTCTGGGGCACCAGGGCGGGGGGCTCTTTACGGCAGCCCAAGGAAACAAAGACAGTCAAGGGGTGAGCGAAGGGTGGTGTGTCCATACACGGACATACGAATCCCCGTAACAGCGAGTGACCGGAAGCCGTTGCCGAGACCTACAGGCGATCCGGGTTCATCTCCAGAACGCCGCAAGGGAAGGCAGATGCCAGAGCCACACTCGGGAAGAAGCGGGACACGAGAGAATGTCTATTCCGTGACTCCCCCCGTCAGGAGCTTTGGAAGAGGTCTAAAATCCGAACAGTGGTTGCCTCGAGGTCGGGGTGATGCGGCGGAGAAAGGAGGGTTGGGGGAGCCTCGGGGAGGGGTGAGGAGGGCCCCTCAGGCCTGGCTGAGCTGGGCTGTACCTGGGAACAGGCATTTCTCCAAACCGGTGGGGTTGAAAAATAAAATCCCACGTGTGCAGTGAGTGAAGGCTCCACTTGATAAAACTATAAACCGAGGGACCAGAGGAATAGTACAGGAGTAAAACGCTCTCCTTGCACACGGCCGTCCTGGGTTCAATTCCCAGTAGCACAGGGACCCCTGCAAGGGCCAGGAGTGACCACTGGGCACAGAGTCAGGAATGAATGATGGCCCCCGAGCACCAGTTGCTTATGCCCCCACCCCGGCCAAAAAAAAATATATTATTTTATTTCGTTAGTTCTTTTGGATCTTGAGAGAGCTTGTTTCCAAGATCCAAAAGAATTAACTAAATAAAACAAATTTGTTTTTCTTTTGGGGGCTGGAGCGATAGCACAGCGGTTTGGCATTCGCCTTTCACGCGGCCGACCCGTGTTTGATTCCTCCGCCCCTCTCGGAGAGCCCGGCAAGCTACCGAGAGTATGGAGCCCGCACGGCAGAGCCTGGCAAGCTACCCGTGCGCACTGGATATGCCAAAAACAGTAACAATAAGTCTCTCAATGAGAGACGTTACTGGTGCCCGCTCGAACAAATCGATGAGCAACGGGATGACAGTGACAGTGACTCAGTTCTTTTGGGCCACACCGGTGATGCTCAGGGCTTGCTTCTGGCTCTACGCTCAGGAATCACTCCTGGTGAGACCCTATGGGATGCCAGGGATCAAACCCAGGTCAGCCACGTGCAAGCCAAATGCCTGACACGCTGCACTCTCGCTCTGGCTGACAAAACAATTGAAAGAAAGAAAGAAAGAAAGAAAGAAAGAAAGAAAGAAAGAAAGAAAGAAAGAAAGAAAGAAAGAAAGAAGAAAGAAAGAAAGAAAGAAAGAAAGAAAGAAAGAAGAAGAAAGAAGGAAAGAAAGAAAGAAGAAAGAAAGAAAGAAAGAAAGAAAGAAAGAAAGAAAGAAAGAAAGGAAGGAAGGAAGGAGGAAGGAAAGAAAGAAAGAAAAGAAAGAAAGAAAGAAAGAAAGAAAGAAAGAAAGAAAGAAAGAAGAAAGAAAGAAAGAAAGAAAGAAAGAAAGGAAGGAAGGAAGGAAGGAAGGAAGAAAGAAAGAAAAGAAGGAAATGAAGGAAGGAAGAAAGAAGGAAGAAAGGAAGGGAGGGAGGGAGGGAGGGAGGGAGGGAGGGAGGGAGGAAGGAAGAAGGAAAGAAAGAAGGAAAGAAAGAAAGAAAGAAAGAAAGAAAGAAAGAAAGAAAGAAAGAAAGAAAGAAAGAAAGAAAGAAAGAAAGAAAGAGAGAGAGAGAAAGAAACTCTGAGTCAAGATCTAAAGAGACAAGGAAGGGAAACTGGGAAACAGGGTTTTGGGGCTGGAGGCAGGTAAGGCGCAGGGAGGGAGGGGCGGGGGCGGGGCGGGGGGCTCAGAGGACCAGACCAGCTGCGAACATGCCAGAACTCGGCCCCCGTCACCCGCAGCGACTGCCGCCTCTCCCTTACACCTGCGCCCGCCACGCTCCGGCGGACGCCCCAGCCTCAGCTGGAGGCCCAGTTGCCGAGACGCGCGCGGCAAATCGGCCCAGGCGGACATCCCAGCTGCTGTCCATTACGCCCCGGAACGGCACATTAACTTCTGAGAGGCCCCTCCGCGCCCAGAGCGCCCGCCCCCCCCACCTCCCCACACTTCACGGCGGGTCGTGAAAACCTAAGTGGGCAACTGAGAAAACGTTGGAACGCAGGGGGGGAGGGGGGAGGGGGAACGGGCCCGCACCAGGGGCCACCCCCAGCACAACCAGCAAACTCTCCAATCGAGGACCACGTCTGCCCAGCCGTCACCTTCCAGAAGGTTCCGGGCACCCAAGCCAACGCCTCCGGCATCATGCAGTCCAGGGTGCGGGTGTCAGGACTGTGCCTCCCTGGGTACTTCGCCATCCTCCCGCCATCCCCTGCTCTCCGGGATGTTGGGGCGACGCTATCGCCCCGCCGAGTTGCTGGCATGCACAGAAGGAGTGCCCAGGAGACGCACTGCAGTGGGCGGCACCCACCTGGACGGGCGGCTCCGAGGCCGAGGGTGGGAATGTGCAGGCGACTGTGGCCTCAAAGCCACTGTCCCAGCTGCCCACGTGCGGGCAGGGAGGCATTTTTATAAGCAAACAGGAGACGCCGTGCCCTGCGCCGGCTTGTAAGCTAACTCTCACGGCTGAGGTGCCACCACCTCCTGCAGGATTCCGACAGGCAGGGCAGAGAAACTCCCCCGGGGACGGGTGGACGGCAGCTGTGTGCAGGGTCCTGCCGTGTGTGTGTGTTAGCGAGACTCAAGTCAGGACACCAGCACAGAGAGAGAGACAGAGGGGGAGAGAGAGAGACAGACAGACAGAGACAGAGACAGAGGGAGACAGGGGGAGAGAGAGACAGAGAGAGACAGAGAAAGACAGAGAGAGACAGAGACAGAGAGAAAGAGACAGAGGGAGACAGAGGGGGGAGAGAGAGACAGAGACAGAGGGGGAGAGAGACAGAGAAAGACAGAGAGAGACAGAGACAGAGACAGAGGGAGACAGAGGGGTAGAAAAAGACAGTGACAGACAGAGACAGCAGAGACAGAGACAGAGGGAGACAGAGGGGGAGAGAGAGACAGAGAGAGACAGAGACAGAGAGACAAAGAGCATAGCGGGAAGGGGCCTGCCTGGCCACAGATCCCAGTTTGATCCCAGCAACACTTCGGGTCGCCCAGACCCCAGGATCACCAGGCGTGACCTCTGAGTGCAGAGCCAGGAGTAAGCACCGCTGTGCATGGCCCAAACTGGCCCCCACCCCCCCCAAAAAAAAATAATAAGTCAGGCAAGAACGCAGGATTTGCAAGAAAGAACGGACAAGAGTGCTCTCTGCCCTCACGCCATTCCCTGGCTCTGCAGGACTCGGGACTGTGTAAACACACAAAAAGAGGAGAGGAAGGGAGAGGGGGCACACCGCACCGGACACGGGGCAGCGGCGCTCTATCTCTCCCGCCGCCTGTGTTCGGTAGTCTCCAGCTGCTTCCCCCACCCCAGACAAGACAAAGGAATGGGAGTGACTCGGGAGCACCTTGATGGGCGTGACCGATATACCTAAGCTCCTAGTGGCAAGGGGAACAGGACATACCAATGTTGTCTAAAAATGTTTAGAGATTATTACCAGGTATGCCTAAACTCTTTGTGGCAAGGGAGAAAGGACAAACCAATGATATCCTACAGGGACCACGTGGCAGAGTCTGCGGGGACGATGCCACTCGCCCACCTGCCGTAGAAGTTGCTCTAGAAGCTTCCCGACCCCTTGAGGAGACCTTGGAATTCCCCCCACCCCTGCCCACGCCGGGCCTCTCCGAGCTGAATTACGATGGCGATGCCCCACCGCCTCCCCAAAACACCGAGAGGAAGGCAGGCTTTGTGAGTCGGCATCTCAGACCCCTCCCAAGGACACCACCCACCCCCAGGCTGGGGGAACACACTCGCTGCCTGAACAGAAACGCCAATGAGCCAGCGGGTGGATGGACGTGGTGCCCGAGAGCCCCGTGGAGGCCACTGGCCACAGCACAGCGAACATGGGTCATTGGTGGGCCTGGGCGGGGCAAGGCCCAGCAGTGCCGTTTCTCCGGGAAGGTGCAAACAGCGGCTTGTCCCAGGGACAAAGGAGCCCCAGAGGCCTCCCGGGGAAGCAACCAGCTGTGGGAGAAGGTAGGGACTCCCTGACATCTGCACCCATAGGTTCACTGCAGCACTGTTCTCAATAGCCAGAATCTGGAAACAACCCGGGTGCCCGGAGAACAGACGACAAGTTAAAGAAACTTTGGGACATCGACACAATGGAATACTACGCAGCTGTTAGGAGAGATGAAGTCATGAAATTTGCTTATAGGTAAATGGACATGGAGAGGATCATGCTAAGTGAAATGAGTCAGAAAGGGAGGGACAGACATTAGAAGGACTGCACTCATGTGTGGAGTATAAAATAACACGATACGAGACTGACGCCCAAGGACAGTAGACACAAGGGCCAGGAAGATCGCTCCATGGCTGGCAGCCTCCCTTAGCAGGCAGCTGGGATAGAGAAGGGGTCATTACGTCAACGATGGTTGGAGGGATCGTGCGGGATGGGAGACGTGTGCTGAAAGTACCAAACGTGACAGACTCTCAGTATCTATATTGCAAACCATAATGCCCAAAAGTAGAGAGAGAATTTGGGGGAAACTGTCTGCCACAGAGGCAGGGGGTGGGAGGGATGGAGGGATACTGGGGACACTGGTGGTGAAGAATGTGCACTGGTGGAGGGATGGGTGTTCGATCCTTGTGTGACTGAAGGCTTTGTAACTGTATATCACAGTGATTCCATTAAAAAAAAAAGTAGGGATTTCCCACGCAGTAGCAGCAGGCGACTCAGTGGCAGGACCCGGGTGCTAAATCCCACAGTGGCGCCCCGGTGACCGCCACAGGCCCTCTGTACCCTGCCCAGCGCACATCGCTACGGCAGCCTGTCATTCTGTCCTGCTCAGTGGCAAATTCCTGAAAAGCGAAGGTCCTTCCCCCACGGAGGGGCTCCCCCAGGGCCCTGGCGAGTACCTGAACGAGAGGGAGAGTGAATGAATGAATGAATGAATGAATGAACTGAATGAATGAATGCACAAGTGCAAGTCACTGCACCCCTCGGGGTGATGCACAGCCGTGTGGGGTGGATCCTGAGTTTGCCCTGGGGTGATCCCCGCACGGGTCCCTGACTCAGAAGGGTTCTGGCAGGAGCACCCTGGCTGTCCCGGGCTGCCTCCAGTGGCCAAGCCAAGGCTCCACCCTCGGCCTGAACCGCTTCCGGGTCATGGCTCTGGGTGCGGGATGTACTTCGGGAGCCTCTGTGGTCCCCAGCTGAGTTCTCACCCTTGGCCGGGGGGGGGTTTTCCAAGGCTCCCCCCAGACCAGCCTCAGGGCAACTACCTCACCGCATGCTGATCTCACCGCCAGACCCTGCCCCCCCACCCCGTTCCCTTGAATGTGGGGGCCCAGCTTGCTGCCCGCTCTCGCTCAAGTCGCCCAGACCCAGAGCACTTGGCTCGGGAAGGAATTTTTCTTTCTCCCCGTTCTTCCATCACACTAACAGGCTCGCTTCACATTCCCCCAGTCGGTCCAACCCCAAGGGAGAGAAAGCTGCGACCCTGTCTGCCTTTTCCAGCAATGGCCCCGCTTCCGGAGCGGCTAGATCTGGGGGTACTTCCTGCCCAGAAGGCTGGCACTCGGCAGAGAGAGGGGAGGGGAGACGCAGCCCCCTCGTGCCTCACCACGGAAGAGGGGGGAAGGGAAGATGTCCCAGGGCCCTGGGTCCCAACAGGAAGCTCCCCAGGGCCCCACACTCCACAGATGGGACTAAGTGCCTCAATCCCGGGGCTAATTCTCATGTTCCTCCTTCGAACATGCTAATTGCAGTTAACTATAATTGTGCATCCAAGACACCTAGCGCCCGGCAGAAGACCAGGCCACTTTCCGGTGAAGCAGCACTCGGGGCTGGCATGAATCAGCCTTCCAGGAGACCTTGGGGTAAAGCCTCTTAAAATAACTGATCTGGGGCAAAACACAAAAAATAACATTGCAGGGGCCAGAACAATAGCAGAGCAGAGAGGGCATTTGCCTGGCTTTCGGCTGATCGGGCTCAATCTCCGGCATCCCATGGGGGTCCCCTGCGTACAGCCAAGAGTGATTCCTGAGTGCGGAGTCAGGAGTAAGCCCGGAGCATCGCCAAGTGTGGTCCCAAAAACAAATAAAAAAGAACCAACTTACTGAGTGACTGTTCTAGGTTTTTAACGCAGCAGGAGGCAAAGGTGACCCCCGGGAGTCCTTGGGGGATGGTATAACGCAGGGCTTGAACCCAGGTCTCAGACCCGGACCACTTACATGCAAAGCAGAGGTTCCAGCCCACTGAGCTCTCGCTCCGGCCCCCTGAATTACTGTTTTTCTAAGCTGAGAGTTCCCCCCTACACTTCATCTTAAGCAACAACGTTCTGGATGGGAACGTTGGCCATAGTCTTCCCTGGAGCACTGTCGCACTGTCGTCCAGTTGTTCATCGATTTGCTCAAGCGGGCGCCAGTTAACGTCTCCACTGTGAGATTTGTTGTTACTGTTTTTGGCATATCAAATACACCATGGGGAGCTTGCCAGGCTCTGCCGTGCGGGCAGGATACTCTCAGTAGCTTGCTGGGCTCTCCAAGAGGGACAGAGGAATCGAACCCGGGTCGGCCACGTGCAAGGCGAATGCCCTACCTGCTGTGCTATCGCTCCAGTACAATATCAATCTGGTTTGAAGTGTTTGGCGTTTCCCCCATGGTACGAGTCCGTGGACTATGTGAATCACTGACCCCAAACTTCGTCCCACAGCACAGAGACACCAGGTGACAACCTGACCCTCCCAGGTGGGCTCCAACCCCCGGGGGATTCTAAGCCAAGCCCCTCCTGGGCAGAGCAACGCTATGGTGTGTGTGTTGGAGGGGGGGGGAGAGGCAGCACTTTGGGGGAGAAGGGATTTGGACTTAGCCATACACTTGACCTCTGGCTCCTATCGACTAACTATGGCCCTAGGCAATTTGTCTGGCGCCCTGGCACTGAGTGCCCTCATCTGCACAAAGGGGGAATGACGACAACACCCAGTGCCTATGGGGAGCTCTGGGGATTGACTGAGAAAACGCAGCTATGCAATTAGTGCAGTGCCCTGGACATCGCCAGCACTCAATACATCACAGGTGCCACGACGATTACCAACATCCATTCATTCCCCAACTGCAGACAATGCGATGTGTCTGCCGCTGTGTTCTCACCAGTGACCCAGGCGTGAGCAGGACAAGCAGGAAGTGGAGAGTGATGGAGAGGTAAGTCCAGGGATGAAGACAGGTGGGGGACAAGAATGCAACTGGAGGGGGGGATGAAAGTCAGGGGGGCACCCTGGGGTGCAAAGGACGGACACCAGGCACAGGATCAGGGCCGAGTTCGGTGGGAAAGCAGAGACACACAGTTAGCTGAGCACAGCTTGGGGGCTTTCAATCACTGGAAGCTGGCACGTCCCTGCCGGATGACAGGGTGACCGTGAGAAAGGATTAACAGGCAGCAGCACCCACTCGAGGCAGACGCCCCCCCCCCCACCCCAGTGAGCGTGGCCGCAGCCCTGCCTCTGGGGTCCTCCTGGGCATTCTTGCCTCCACCTGGGCGGTGCGGGCTCAAGGCCAGCTGCTGTCCCTCTTTCCCCTCTGGCCGTGAAGAGGCAGCCCTGGCTGACACAGGATTCGGTTGGACAGCTCTAGACGCAAGCCCAGGAGCACAAACCCTTTGCATTATGTCCATCGCTTTTCTGGGCGGTGCTCAGGGCTTATTTCTGGCTCTCCACGCTCAGGGATCACTCCTGACGGTGCCCAGGGGACCCTAGGAGATGGTGGGGATCAAACCCGGGCCAGCCGAGAGCGAGGCGAACGCCCTCCCGGCTGTACTATCGCTCTGGTCCCAATCTCCAATACCTTTTTTTTTTTTTTTTAGAGTCTGGAGTTTCAGACTTTTCCCTTCCAAGCACGTGAAGGCTCAAGCCAGCCTCGACTCTAAAAATCAGACAGCGGCAAAGCCTCATCATTATGAGTGTCTTCACCCAGAGCCTCGCCGCTCCCGGGAGGCTGGACGGGAGCCGGCAGGAGCCTGGCCGATAAATCTCCTCCTCACCCGCCGGGCGGGCCGGGAGCGTTTTCCCCGGGATGGAGCACCGACTCCATCGTCTGTGCGAGCCCCGGGAAGGCATTAGTCACCCCGTCAGACTGTGGCCCGCCACGGCTGTCTGAGCCACCAACCCCACCGGGGCAAGGTCGAGGGCCGGCCTCCCCCCCAGAATGCAATTAGCCCGTCAGCACATGTCAGGAGAGACGAGCACGGCCCCGCGCGCACCCACAGCGTCGGCCCTGGGCGCGGCCACCACAGACCTCGGGCGGGGGAGCAAGAGCGCGTCATCGCCAAGGCCCCCCGCGTCTCTGCAGCACCGCCAGGGCTGCTCTGCCTTCACACCCCACTCCTGCCACACAGTTCCGGGGGCGGGGGCGGGAGGGGGTGGCCCAAGGGGACAGCCTCCAGGCCACAGGAGGAAGGAAGCAGTGGAGATTCCTCTCCTTGAGCCCAGGTTCTCCAGAATCGCCTGGTTGGGGTATAAGCATCCCGGTGCATGGATGTGCTTCATGTACACACACACACCACACACATGCACACACACTATACACGAGCGCACACACATGCACACACGTGCATGCACACACACATACACATACACACATGCACGCACACACATGCACACGCACATGCACACGAACACACACGCATATGCACGCGTACACACGCACACACATGCACACGAACACACACACAGACACACACGTGCACGCGCACACACGTACACACATGCATACACAAGCGCACACACATGCACACACGTGCACACACATGTACACATACACATACATGCACATACGCACATGCACACGAACACACGCACATGCACACACACATGCACACATGCACACACATACACATGAACACACGCACATGCATGCACACACGCACATGTACACACATGCACACGAACACACATGCATATGCACGCACACACAAATGCACACACACGCGCGCACAAGAACACACGCACACGCACACACACACACACACACACACCAGTGTCGGCTCACCACCCTTCACCTGCAAGCCTGTAACGCTCCCCTTCCGCCAGCCAAGCGTTGGCTCTGACGCATCCATTTCCCGAGGAAACTTGGCCGGCGGCGCGGAGTGGCTGGGGTGTGATGTCCATTTGTTCCGCCCGACTGCCCGTGCCCTTCACCTTGAGGCTAGAGCGCTTCCCTGCGCTCCCGAGGGGCCAGGATCTCAGGCGCGGCGGGGCAGGGTTTGCTTCCTGGGGTGAGACAGGGCCATGCAGAGGGTCCTGGTGTCTCACCTCCGAGTTCCAGACCAAGATGCTGACCTGGGCAGGGCCCAGAGCAGCGGGTCAAGGTTCTGGGTCCCCCGCGCCCGACGTCCCCATCTAGGGGTGTGGATGCCCAGGCCAGCAGCAGGTCTGGGGTAGGGGTGAGGGGGTCCCCTCTTTCCTCTGCATCTCTGCGCTTGGTCTCTGCACAAGCCACATCTAGCCTGGCACCGGGGTCCACTGGGCCCCCCGCCCAACCTCGGAGCCTGACCACAAAGCCCAGTTTTGTTGTCTGTGAATTGGGGAGAGTAAGAACCCCTCGTCCCGCTCACTCGAGGGATGAGCAGTGGAAAACGTCGGGTCCGTAGCCAAGAATCAGCCGAGTGACATTACTCGTCACGTGCGGTCTGCGCTCGGGGTCCCAGGCCCAGCCCCACTGCCCAGCCCACAGGCTGGAGGGCTCCAGAGACTCTTCCCGGCCCCACGGGAGGAAGTGGGAGGAACAGCAACGGCGGAGAGATGCTTCTGCCCAGCGCCCGCCTGGGGTGGGGCAGAGGAGACGCTCCTTCTCTGACAGCTTGAGGGGAAGAGAACAGCGCAGGGACCCCGCAGACGCCTCTGCCCCCCCAGGGAAGCAGGATGGGGGGAGCCTGGGCCAGGAACAATACCCCCATCTGGCTTCTCTCTGCTCGAAGCTGCCCCCAACACGACAACTCTAAAACGCCTTATTTCTGCACTCCAGAGCTCACGCTCCTCAAAAGCCGCGGGGGGCTCTGTCAGACCCTCTTCTGGTGCCCCAGTGCTGGTGACTGATTATCCCCCGGCAGGGAACCTAATAACCACGGTAATTTGCATGGATTCTGAACAGCCACTAGGAAGGAAACTTCTGAAATAGCGCCGAGGAGGATCAGTGATGTTTATCTAGCCCCTAGGACGCACCAGGCTCTGTTCTGAGCACTTGACACACTGCGGGGGCGACGGAGGGGCCTCCCAGGCCCTGATCAGGGGGTCCACAGGCCAGTCCTGGTGAGATGCAGCCAGCCGTGTTGGCGGTTTCTGGCAAAGTCATGAGGATATGGTGCTGTTCAGGCCAGAGCAGGATGCGGGGCCCCAGGGATCCATCCAGAGGTGCTGGGGGATCTTGTGCCACCTGGGTAGAAGGGGGTTGGGCACGTGCCCGGCCTAGACCACCCCCGGTCAGCAACTAACATGTATTAACCCTTCAGGCAGCGTGCCATTATGAGCCCCATGCCACCGATGACTAAACCAAAGCCAGAGGAGGGAACCGCTTTGCCTGGAGTTCCGTGTCCAAAACTTTCTGAGCTCTCCGGGGTCTGAACCCTTGAGAAACCCAGAGTTGGTCCTCCCCACCCCCAGGGGAACAGCAGAGACTGCTGGCTCAAGGGCCGCGTGGTTATGTACACACAGATGCCTCCGCTCTTGCCCGCAGAAACCCATTAAAGTTCACGGTCGTAATTAGCACAATGGTCTGTGGTTGTTTGCCCATGAATCGGAGTGTTGGCACAGAACTGATTTCCTGCAATAAAACGATAAAGAAACACCCTTGGCTCTGAGTCTGTCGAGCACGGCGTGAGCTCCTGGAATCTACAGATGACGGGGCCCAGGCACGGCCCGGAACTCGAGGCCTCTGGGACGCAGAGAACGTGGACAGAGAGTGGACAGGGCATGAGTCCGTGGGCCGCACCCAGCCTGGGTCTCCAAGCTCTCGGGCCAGCTGCATGTGGCCACACACTCCTTGAGAAGGCCAGTGGTGAAGCGTGTTCATGCATGAACCGGGGAGACAGTGAACTGTGTTCACACATGAACACTTCAGAGCACTGAGGGCAAAGACACAGACAGACACCAAGAGACGTTCCCGAGGGCTTCGGGGAAACAGAAGAATTTCTGAAAGGAACAGGTGCGAGAGGTTTCGAAAGAAATATTCATGAGTATGTGTGAAGCTAGCCTTAGGCAAGGCACAGGGCCTGGTTCCAGTGAGGAACAAAGGGAGACAGAGACCTAGGCATACATGTACACACACGCACGCATGCACATGCACACGCACACACGACACGCACACATGCACATGCACACGCACACACAACACACATGCATGCACATGCACACATACACGCATGCATGTACATGCATGCACGCGTTACATGCATGCACATGCGGACAGGCACACACACACACACACACAGAGGTTCCAATTCCCACGGGTTCAGAGGGTAGCTAGCATCACCATTAATGGAAGGAGAAGGGGTACCTGGACCTCATAAAAGTAACATTTTATATTGCTGGTAAAAAGAAGACAGAGTAACAATGTCTGCGGGAATTACTTCTGCAATAAGATAAAACTGCAACTGGAAACTGCTTTCCAGGCGCATTTGCCAAAAAAACCGTGGCAGGTGGGGAGGGACTTATAATAGAATTTTTTTAACTGCTGTGGCAGCCCTACCCCATACGGTGGGGGTGCTGGGGCCTGTGGTTTAGGGGACCAAGCCTGTGTTCCGCCACTTGGGCACAGCCCCAGGCCTGGAATTCCTTTGGAATACCAAGTTGGTCTCATATGCATTGACCAGGGGATTCTGAAGTCCACGTTGGAGCTTTCAGATACTCAGGCGGGGAAAGCCAGGCACACCTACTGCGGGCAGACAGATGTCGGGGTGGGGGGTGTCTAACAAGGCTCAGGCCACAGGCACTGAGACCTGTTGGGGTCCTTGGGCAGCGGGTAGCTGCTCCGGCTGCGAGCTCCAAGGGGCTGTAAGAACAGGCACAGGTGTACCAGCCCAGTGCAGCCCCGGCCCCAGGGAGAGAAGACAGCCCGGTAACGAGGGGGCGGGGAGACTCCCAGGAACCCCAAGTCTATATCTAACACATCTACAGGAGGAATGCCGCAGACCTCCGTCACTGCTTCTCAGACCTGTGTCACTGTCACCCCCTTAAGGAAACTTCAGTTGCTTTTTTTCCTGATAGTCGGCCCCAAGCAGTGAAATTTTAATCCCACAGATATACTGTCCATCTGTTATGTGTGGAAATGCGTGATCAATCTCTCCTCACCCTCTCTCTGTAGCCTTAGAGGGGATATCACCTGTTCAGAGAGAGAGAGAGTGTGTGTGTGTGTATGTGTGTGTGTGTGTATGTGTGTGTGTAGCAAAGCCCCTGCACCCACCTTCCACTTTCATCACTGTGTTTCCTCTGTTGTCTCAACTGGCACAATAATCAAACTCAAGCACCACTTTTCCCAGGAGAAAAGGAAGCGTCAGGGTCCCGGGGAGCACTCAGCCCAGCAGGCGCGGAGGCTGCAGTGCCCAGCGCCCACACACGGCCTGTGGGATCCCGACCCTGCCAGTGTCAGGGGTCCCCGACATCCCACCGGAGACTGTACCCCCCATGTCGCACAGCGAGTGTGTGAGCACCACAGCCAGCTGCAATAAAGGGTTGTGTCCCCCACCCCATCACTGTAACAACAAAAAAAGGAAGGACTCAGGGGGAGGGGTGGGTAAAAAGAAACCATCATCCCCTGTGTGTTTCTGTGAACGTATATAGGGTGTGGGTGACGGCCAACCATGTCACAGGTGTGAAACGACACACTTTAAATTAAATGTAAAGGGGGGCCTGAGAGATAGCACAGCGGGGAGGGTGTTTGCCTTGCACACGGCTCACCCGGGTTCGATCCCTGACATCCTACAGGGTCCCCTAAGCACTGCCAGGAGTGATTCCTGAGTGCAGAGACAGAAGGAACCCCTGAGCATCATTGGGTGTGACCCCCCACCAAAAAAAAAAAGAAATAAAAAAGAAAAAACAAGCAAATTAAATGCAAAGGAAAAAATGAAAAGAGAAGATGACAGTGAAGAAAAGGTCTTTGAGAAAGAGAAGAAAGGGGCGTGGGGCAGGGGGAAGGCTGCACGGAGCTTGTGGCGGCAGCTGTGGCGTATCCCAGCCCACCCGGCTCACCGGGCCCCGGAGATGCCAGGCTAGAGGCTGCTAATATTTTCTCCTGCCACGCTCTTTCCAAAAAGGCCCATGCGTGACCACCGGGGACAGGTCTGGAGGCCAAGCAGACCTCCGGGTGATTAGCTCAGCAGCTCTTCCCAGGAGCCACGGGCCAGGGGCCTCAAGCAGCACCAACCACAGGCCCGGCGGGAAGCAGCCGTAGGAAGGGGGGCGTCGGGAGGGCCGGCTCTGCACTCAGACACACACAGAGACATGCACACACATGAACACATACACATGCACACATGATGCACACGCACACATGACACACATGCATGCACATGCACACATGCATGTACACGCACGCACATGTTCATGCGTGCACACATGTATACGCACACACACGTGTACATGCATGCACACGTGCACATGCATGCACGTGCACATGTGCGCGCGCACACACGTTCCAATTCCCATAGGTCCAGAGGGTAGCTAGCATCACCATTAATGGGAGGAGAAGTAGTACCTGGACCTCATAAGAGTAACATTTTATATTGCTGGTAAAAAGAAGACAAAGTAACAATGTCTGAGGCTCCCTCTGCCGCACTAGGACGAGACTAAGAGGAGAGCGGAGGTGGCCCTGCTGACAGCCAGGTCCCTTAGGGGCACAGGGAGGAAGGGGAGAGACGCGGGCAGCCAGGAATCGGACCCAGGGCCCAGCACACACTGAGGAATCCTGGGGCACCTTCACACACAGTCCACAGGATGCAGGTCTGGCTTCTCTCGCCTCCGCTCGCCCTCCTTGATGCAGTTCCCTTGAGAATTCTAACTGTCCAGCCTGGGGAAGGTCCCTTTTGTGAGGAAAATAGAAGGGCGGGGGGGAAAGGGCGTATGTGTTTTTCTCAAAGAAGTTTCCCGGAATAATACGAACGCTGGGCCTCTCTACACATAATCTCTTCCAGCATAGCTTCATCGCAGCTAATTGATGCTGCCCTCCTGTTTTGTTTGGGAGTCACACCCAGCAGTGCTCAGGGATCAGTCCTGGAGATGCTCAGGGGACCATGGGGGGTTGCCAGGAATTGAACCCAGGTCGGCCACGTGCAAGGCAAGCGTCATGCCCACTGAAAATTATCTCTCATCCCCGAGTCTTCTTGTTTAATCCTGGGCCCAGCCCCATTAAAATGACGTGAGGGCCAGAGAGTGAAGACAGGAGTGAAGGAACTTGCCTTGCAGAGGCCGACGGGGTTGCCAAACTTGGCAGAAGAATTCCAAAGCACAAAACTGAGTTCAACCTGGACCCTGATGGGCAATTTCCCAAAAAAATACCCAAAGTAGCTGAGTCCCATCCAAAGATTTTGTAGTCGGACAATTCTGCTCAACCCAAGACTAAATAAATGCTTCCTGGGTTTAGGGAAAGGCCCCCATGCCATGTGGTGCTGGCATAAAAACACACACAGAGAAACACCAGAGGCCAACCCAGAAATAAACCAAATGCAACTGGTGTTTGTCAGCATAGCCAAGAACATAGGATCATTTCTCCCCCACCAAAAAAATGGTGCTGGATATGCACATACAAAAAAATGCAAGTGGACCCCCCAACTTCTACCACTCACAAAAATTAACTCAAAATGCATTAAAGATTTAAATCTTCGAAGACCTGAAACCCCAACTAAGGCTTCTGGGTGAAAACAGAGGCCAGAAGATTCTCGTGATGGCTTTTCGGATATGATATCAAAAGCACATGCAACAAAAGCAAAAAAAAAATAAAAATCAATAAGTGGCACATCCAACTGAAAAGCATCGGCCTAGAAAAAGAAACAACCAAGTGAAAGGACAGCCTCCTGAATGAGAGAAAAGCCTGGCAAATCTCCTATCTGATACGGGAGCTAGTATCCAAACTACGGAGCAGCTCCACAGCCGGAACACGAAGCAATCTTCCTGCACAAGAGCTTGGGGGCCTGAATAGATCTTTCTTTTCCAAGGAGATATACAAATGGTCAAGGGGCGTGTCAAAAGCTGCCCCGTTATCACCCCTCATCGGGGGGAAGCAAATCCAAACCATGCTACGGTACAGCCACACTATTGCTAGACTGGAGACGCTCACAAAAGGCCAGAGATAATAAATGCTGGCGCAGAGGGAGGGAGAGAAAGGGGGCCGGGAGGGCGCAGGGCGGGGGGGGGGGGGTCTAAACTGGCTCTGCGGGAACTGTGTGCAGATTTCTCAAAGGGACGCCACAGAGAACTGCTAGAATATAGCAGTCCCACTTGTGGCAGTTCCAAACAAAGGCGATGAAACTGAAATCCAATCATGAATGGCTTTGTAATGCTCTAAAAGAAAAAATTAAAAATTCAAAAAAAAAAAGGTGATGAAAACCTGCCAGAGACATAGAGTTCATTCCCCTGTTCACTGCAGCATTTTGTACACTCGCCAAGACATGGAAGCAATCTAAATGTGTATCAGGAGATGAACGAATAAAGAAAAAGAAAATCTCTCTCTCTCTCTCTCTCTCTCTCTCTCTCTCTCTCTCTCTCTCTCACACACACACACACACACACACACACACTGAGGAATGTTATTCATCTCCAAAAAAAAAATAAGAAGAAACCCTGTCATTTGTGTCAACCTGCCTGGCTTTTGATAGCAACAGGCTAAGTGACGTAAGTCAGAGAAACGCAAATCGTCTGATCCCACTTATATTCAGGAGATCCGTGTAGACTCATTTAAACAACAACAACAACAACAACAACAACGCCTCACTGAAACAGAGATGAGGGTAGTGGTCTTCAGGGCTTGGCGTGGCGGGGAGGGGGATGGAAAACATAGGTCAAAGGACACAAACTTCTGGTTATCCGGCAGGCAACTTCCGGGAATCAACCAACACGACGTCTGAGACCAGCGCTCCTGCGTGCTGGTGCCTGACCGTCACTGCGAGTCGATCTCACAAGTCCTCCCCACACACAGCCCTGGCCAGAGCCCCGAGCCCCGGCCTAGGCGAGGGGCAGCCCACTCTGAGGTGAGCCAAAGGCAGACAGACGGAGGGAGAGACGCACAGTCTGAGGAGACCAGACACCCAGATGCGTCTCCCGCTCACGCCGTGGCAACCTGCCTTCCCGCCTCCCTGTGACCCGGGCCTTGAGGCCTTCGCTGTCCCCTGCATCTCCCCGGCCCTCACGCAACCACAGAGTGAAGCTCGGCTCCCGTCACAGAAGCGTCTGTCCACTGCTTCCATCCCAGCTGGCCCAAGTGAGCCTGGCCAAGTGTTCACACAAGGCCCACCCTGAGGCCCAAGGGACCGTCACACTGTCAGATCCACTCGTGTCTCTCTGAATGGCACTTGAAGCCTTGTAAGCGTTACTTCACGTGTCGCTCCAAGCATCCCAAAGCCCTAGGAGGAGGGCTCATGACGGGGCTTCCGATGGGGCAAACACACACCCACGGATGCCTGATTTTTATCACTGTATCACTGTCATCCCGTTGTTCATCAATTTGCTCGAGCGGGCACCAGTAACGTCTCCATAGTGAGACTTTTTGTTACAGTTTTTGTAAATAAAACTTTATTGGAACATGGCTGCACCCACCAGCTCCCACCGTCGGGCGCTGCTTTGGCCACAGAGATGGGGCAGAAGGCACGGCCCTGGGAATATCTACTCCGGCCCTTGATGGAATAAAGCCACCTGGCCCCTGTTCGCACGCCCTGCTTCCGTCTCGCTGTTATAAAGAGGACAATCCCTTTACCAGTTAAAACACCCGTGATTCACTGCATTGGGCATATGCGCACCGCCCACCCGTCCTCAGAGTGCTCCTGTGTCCCAGGCTGGAATTCTGGACCAGGCCCCGTGCCAGCCCTGGGAGTTCCCCTCGGCCGTGGCCTTGGGACCTCTCTCAGCACCCCGTTTAAGAAGCGCCCAAACCGCCACCCTCTGGCGTCTGTGCTCAGATTTCATCTCCGGCAGCTGGTGAGAAATGGCATGTCCTTTTCATGGCTGAGTACTTTTCCACCACACGGCCACACACTGATCCCTGCATCTGCTGATGGTCACAGAGGATTCACCACTCTGGACCAGGACGCTGCTGACGCTTGGGTCTCCTCTGCTTCCAGGCCCTTCTGCTAATCCCCCTGTACAGCCATGCTCCCTCTCACCCCGTCTCAGGCTTGAGTCACGGGTCCGATCACACACCCTAGCTTTAGCCTTTAATCCCTGTTACAACAATGTTGCAGCTTTACTTGGCAGTCAGAGGCATTTCACTCACAGAAGAAATATACTTTTTGGGGGAGGATCACGTGACTGTCTCCGGAGGTTTTTGTTATGGCCTGCCCAAGAGTAGCCTGTTCAACCTCCTTTTATTTAGTAGGTTCATATACTAACCAATGATATTCAGCCACATAGGCCGAATATGCAAATTAACTTAGCCAATGGAAACAGTAACAAAGTTCGTTAAAGTAACAGTAACAATAACAGAAACCCACGTTTCCATGCAGGCCTAGCTAGGCCTGAGATTATGGGATGTTGTCTACCAACACATCCCATCTAGCGCTGAGGCCACACACCCGTTTCCTCTCCTGCGTTGTCCCCATGGTGTTAAGTGTCAAATATCAGAAACCCGCTCCCCACATTTCAATACACAAAAGAATCCGGCCCCTAGCCCACTCACATACACACAACCCAAGGAAGCCATGCTCAGGGCTCACTCCTGATTCTAAGCCCAGGGATCACTCCTGGCAGGGTCCAGGCACCAGACGGGGGAGCCGGGGATCGAACCCGGGTCAGCAGTGTGCTCAGGCAAACGCCCTTCCCCCTATACTGTCCTCTCAGCCCCTATCCCATTCATTATCCGCAGGGCCCTTGGTGCAAAGCCTCCTGCACCACAGGCAGAGGAAGGAAGCACGAGTTCCCGGGGAGGCACCCCTGGGACCACCCTCCCTAACCCCACCCGCCCCCGCGTCTCCCAGCAACCACTCACTTGGGCGTGTGCGCCTCCTCCACGCGGTGGCCCAGCTGGAACTCGTGCGACTTGCTCCGGTGCAGGGCGGTGAAGCCGGGGATGAGGTGGATGAGCTTCCGGGAGGAGGGCGGCGGCGTGCCGGGGGGCTTGAGCTTGTTCTTCCTGCGCGTGGGCGGCGTGCCCGGCGGGGTCACGGTGGTCACGATGTTGGGGGTGCGCGGCGGCGTGCGGACGGCGTGCCGCTGCCGGGGGGACGGGGGCAGCGAGCGGGGCCCGGACTCCAGAGGCGGCGGCGGCGGCAGGCCCAGGCCCGGGTAGGCGTCCACCGTGAGCCGGTCCACGTGCGCGCACACGGGGGTACCGGGCGCGGGGCCCGCGTGGCAGGCGTGCTGCGCGCACTTGGCCGGCACGCGGGGGCTCTGCGCGGGGTGGGCGCGGCCCCAGGGCACGGGCTCCGGCGGGCACGCGGGGCTGTTCTCCTTCCCCGGCTCCGTGGTGGGCCACTGGATGGTCCAGTCCTGTTTGGAGAGGTTGCCGCCTGCGTGGGGAGAGAAAGGGGACGGCGTGAGCCGGGAGAGGGACAGGACCGTCGACACGCACGAGCCCGCTCGCACCGCGAGGGGGTCACGCAGGGTCGCCCACCCCCCTCACTTCTCAGCCGCTGGCACCCAAGTCCCCACCTCTCCAGTCCCTTCCCTGGAACCGACAGTCTACTTCGCCCCATCACTCTTGCCTTGACCACAGGTCATTGTGAATTGGGGGTTCTGTTCGTTTGCGGGGGTCCCCCCTCCCCCGGCAGTGCTCAGGGCTTACTACTCCTGGGCTCTGAGTTCAGGGATCACTCCCGGCAGGATTTAGGGAGCCATATGGAGTGCCCGAATGGAACCAGGGTTGGCCCCATGCAAAGCCCCGCGCCCTACCCACTGTGCAATCTCTCTGACCCCTCCACATGCGAATTTAATATAAAATGAAAACCAAAACCCGGCCCATTCCAAACCTGGGCAAAACCCGTGTAGAAAGTCAGTGGGATGGGGGGCATGATGGGAAGTATACTCAGACCCGTCCCGCTGAAAGGAAATGAGGTACCCGGGCTGAGGTTCCACCCATCACTGGGAAGTCAAAGGCGCAGAGGCAAAGACCACCCAGTATGGAAATTCCTCCAATCACCGCAGGGGAAACTCTCCACCAATCAGAGCTACACAGGCTGACACCTGATTTGCATAATGCAGACCAGCGCGGGACCTAGCCCTGCGATTTTTCTGTCTCATTTTTAACGCTATACTAGGGCTTCATACACCTAATTTTTAACGCTTCTTAGGTCTGTGCTCCAGGACTGCAAGTCCTAAAGCCCTGTGTCCCCTTTGGTGTGGCTCCACCGCCTGCAGGATAATTTGATGGTTAACTCGTGGGATTAGGGAAAGTGGAAAGCTCTTCCTAGGTAAATGAACACTCGTCGCTGCTTCTTCGCGTTTATGCCACTTGGGTTGGAGAATGGTATCTGGGGAACCTCCGAGTCATGCACATGACAGTGTATGCACACTGACACAAACACAGCCATGCCCACGCCCCCCTCCCCAAAGGAAACAAATCCCTCCATGGGGACACCCATTCATCAGCCTGGCCCACTGCTGCCCCAGAGCTGGGGACCCCATGGCTCCAATGGGCTGAAAGGCAGCAAGAAAACTTCACTCTCGCCTTTGAAGCATCCAAACGGCCCCTTCCACCATGCTCAAGGCCAGCATCTCCCTAACCTGACCATATTTCCACCCCCTCGTGAGACAGACAAATTTTGTGGGAGCTGAGTCCATCTCGGGCAGCTCTCATTCAGCCACAGGTCATGGAGGCATCCAGCAAGTACTTTCTGAAGGTGCTGGGCACCATGGACTGCCCCACACCCTCTGTCCATCCCCCTCCCCCCCGGAGGCCAGCAGGCCCTGGTGCCTTGGGCTCAGATGCAACAGAAGAGACGCAGGGGAAAGGACAGTCACAAGTGCATGTGACTTCAGGCAGTCATCAGAGCTGGAAGAGAACCAAAGTCACGTGGTAGAGATGTTCCAGGAATGCTCCCATGGTGCTGGTCCAAACTGAGGATACTGGTCAGCCTCCAAAAAAGAAACAGGAGTGAACTGTGGATGTCTCAAAACACTTGGGTGGATAATCAGGGGGTGACTAAAGACTCATTCCTGGGGTGACATGCTGTAGGACTGGAATCCAGAAGCCCTTTGAGAAATGGAAAGCGCTATATGTGTGTGTGTATGTGTGGTGGGTCTTTGTGGCGGGGAGGGGGTTTGCCAGAGTTTCGGGGTAGAGAAAAGAAAATAGAAGGGAGGCTGGAAAAAAATGTACAGTAGAAATGACATCTGCACTTGCATGCTTATTGCAGTACTGTCTACAATAGCCAGAATCTGGGAAAAAATACCTGAGAGTCCGAGAATAGATGACTGGTTAAAGAAGCTTTGGGACATCTACACAGTGGAATACTATGCAGAAGTTAAAAAAAATGAAATCGTGAAATTTGCATAGAAGTGGATGGATATGGAGAGTATCATGCTAAGTGAAATGAGTCAGAAAGTGAGGGACAGACATAGAGTGACTGCACTCATTTGTGGAATATAAAGTAACATAACAGGAGACTAACACCTAAGGACAGTAGAGACAAGGGTCAAGAGGATTACTCCACGACTTGAAAGCTGATCTCATGTACTAGGAGAAAAGGTAGCTGGGACGGAGAAAGGAGCACTAAGTATATGATGGTTGGAGGGATCACTCGGGATAGTAGAAGCATTGAGAGTCGACTATGGACCAAACATGATGGCTGCTCGTTACCTGCATTGCAAACCATAACACCCAAAAGGACAGAGAGAGGAAGAGGGAATGTGACTGCCACAGAGACGGGGGAGGGGGAGAGGTGTTGGAGGGAGGGGTATTGGGAACATTGGTGGTGGAGAATGGGCACTGGTGGAGGGATGGGTATTTGCACTTTGTTTGACTGGAACACAACCATGAAAGTTTTTAAAACTGTAACTGCATCTCACAGTGATTCATTAAAATAAAAAAAATAACAAAATAAACAAAAAATAAAAAGAAGGGAGGCTGGAGAGATAATACAGGGTTCCAAGCACTTATTTGGACGCAACCATCTGGGGTACCATCCCTGGTACCCTATGATCGCCCAAGCACTGAGTCAGGAGTCACCCTCAGGCACCATGGATGTGTCTTCCCCCACCCCAAAACAAACAAGCAGGAGGAAGGTGGGTGCATTCTCCAAGGCTAACTCAGACGCATCTTCAGGTCTGGAAGCGCGACTGGGGTGGTAGGGGCCAGTCCATCCATCCCGGCCATGATCATTTCTTCCAGGGTCCACACATGATGGTGTGCCCCCCCCCCGCCCATGCACGGTGGGAACAGAGACAGAGAAAATTCAGCCGGGAGTGGGGGGCACGGCCCGGGCAAGCAGGCCCTGCCGACGGCCTCAGACTGGGCCAAGGAAGGAGGGATTTGGGGCAGAAATAAATTCCCCGGCACAGCCGCTCACAGTAAGCATGATAATGGCCACACTGACCATAACGAGACTAATTTATGGAGCCTCTGAGAGGCTACAAAGTGCCCTTCTGAACACTGACTCACTGCCCCATTTTTAATTAAAACCGCTCGTTCTGTTATTACATATTCATTATAGAAAAAATGAGAAAATCCAGAGAAGGGAAAAGCAATAACATTCGAGGAGCTCACTAGATCCCCCACTGGCGCGTAAACTCTGGGGGCCCTGCCAGACGGCTTGCAGCATTAAAAAAAAATATGGGGGGGAGGGGAGAAATGTCATCAAGACCTTATTTGACAGGTGGACGTCTGCTTTCTCCCCTGACGGTGTGACTGTTCTTACGTCAGGCTTATCTATGTCAGGACACGTGCCAGGGGCCGCTGTGGCCCCACTCTGTAAATAAGGGAAACAGGTGTGCAGGGGCGGCGAGCCCAAGGTCACAAGAGATGTCGGGGACCAGCACCCGGATTTGCATCCAGGAGCTGGGCCCCCTCCAGGTAACAGAGAACGGGGGCTTCATAGAACATCAAACGGGAGCAGATCCGGAGCCAAGGCTCATTTTAGATTTTAAAACAACTCAAAGCCGTTTTCCGACCTCCCGGATGAGGCCAGACCCTTCCGGGGAAGTCACCATCACTTTGTTTATTGTCCGAAGGGGTGTTGGAGTCTTGGCCTCGGATCCACTGGCCGCCTGGGTCTGGGTTGAACTTCTCCGAGTCTTAGCTCTGGGTCCTCTGAGGCAGGACCCTCCTGGGACCCTCCTCGAGGAGGCCACACCCCGGATCAGCGGCTGCCAGGCACACGGCGGGCACAGGAGCTCCTCTCCCCAGAGAGCTCGGAGCTACGGGACGGCGGTGGCGGCGGTGTGTGGGGACTTGCCCTCGCCCCGTGCACACGCTGAGCAGCGCCCGAGGCCGAGCCAACGCCCGTGTCCTGAGGGTTGAATAAGACCCAGAGAACAGCACGGGTACGACCATCCCTTGCACACAACCCGCGTGCCTACAGGGGGATGGAAAGCGGGCGGGAAGCCATGGATCTTAGGTGGCAGGGGTGAGGCTTGCTCCTGGGAAGGGCTATGCCTTTGGGTCAACAGCCCTGACCTTGCGAGGTGTCTCCCCTACAGAGAGCAAACTGCAGGCGTCAGAGCCACTGAACCTTATTGTTGGTGATCTGTAACCACCCCCCCCTCCCCCTGCCAATCCGGCCCAAACCAAAGACCTACGGATGGATGCCCGAGCAACACCTGAGGATGTCGCCTCACTGGCAAAGGCGACCGAGTTAAAAGTGAATGAATCACAGCGGGTAGGGCGTTTGCCTTGCACGCGGCCAACCCAGGTTCGATCCCCGGCATCCCATATGGTCCCCCAAGCACTGCCAGGAGTAATTCTTGAGTGCAAAGCCAGGAGTAACCCCTGAGCATCGCTGGGTGTGATCCAAAAGGCAAAAAAAAAAAAAGTGAATGAATCATCAGGAATCAGGAGCGCCCCCCCGCCCCCACCCTCCACGTGGGTGTCCTCTGAAGACTGAGACAGACGCAGACCAGGCGTATGAAGGCAGAGGTGGGAGCCGGAGGGCTGGCACTGCCCGCCATGGGACACCGAGGGCTGCTGGCCACTGCCAGGCGGGCGTGAGCAAGCACAGAGCAGACCCCCGTGCCCCGGGCCCTGAGGAGGAGCAGGGGCCCTGCTGGCACCTAGATTTTACATTTCCAACCCCCCACACCCTGAACCGTGAGAGAAGGAACATCTGCTGCTTACCGCCACCTGGTTTGGGCTGGTGTGGTCACAGCAGTCCTAGGAATGGACAGAGCCCTCAGCCGGAAGTCAATGGCATGTACTGACCGAGGATGAATGTGGGGTGTGTGTGTGTGTGTGTGTGTGTACATATGCTGCTGGTGGCCTGGACCCATGCATGGGAGCTCTGGACGGAGGATTGAACCGCAGAGTTGGGCATAACTTACACACTCGCCCTTCCCCTGTCCTCTGAAACACCCAGCAGTGGAGCTGGGACACAAAGACACAGTCAGACCCCCACTGCCACCACCATAGCCTACAGGTGCGCGTGCGCGCGCACACACACACACACACACACACACACACACACACACACACACACACACACACACACACACACACACACACACACACACACACACCCTGAGTTCTAGGAACCAGAAAGACACATCCCCAGCAACATCCCTGTCCCCAAATTGTTGTGAAAGTTTGAGAGATGGAAAAGGGGGTGGGTGGGACAGACGCCCCTTCCCCCCCGAAAAGCCTCAGCGTTTCATCGTCTCCGCCACCAGCCGCTCACGCGATGGGGCGGCTGCCTGGCTGCATTCTGGAGGCGCGTCCCCGTCTCTCTCCTGATCCTCTTTTTAATAATGTCTGGGGCGGAGGGGAGACAGGGGGGCAATCTTTCATTTTAAATCAGGAAGGTGTGGTGGCAAGGTGCCCCGGGGGTTATTCATCGCCAGCCCTCGCTATCCTGTCATCCGTTTCTGGAAAATCACTTTATTTCAAGGCTTGAAAGGGGGGTGGGGGGAACGGGGAGCCGGTTTTAAGGAATGAAAGGTCTGAGGATTGATTAAAGGTATTCAAGGCTCCGGGGCTTTCCTTTGACAGAAGGAGCTAAGGGGGGAAGCGGGGAAAGGCGGTCTCGGAGGGGAAAGCCATTTCGGAACGTCTGGGACCTTCTTTGTCGCTTCACATTCAAATGTTATCAACAGGCACGCGGGACGCTGCCGCGGCTCTGGCTTCCGGGCGGGTCCGAGGCAGCTGTGCCCAGCCCAGGGCGGGCAGAGCTGGCTGGCACATGCTCCACCGTCCCCCGAATCGCCACCGCCTGGAACTCTCGTGATGATTTCAATGCACGTGTTCGTTCAATCATCCTAACTTGCCAGCAAGAAATCAAACTGTTGGGAGCTGATTGTATTTTTCAGACTGAAGTCGTTGATGGAGCCAAAAAAAGAATGGCTTTTACTTGATCGCCCCGTAACCCTGCAGTGAGATGGAGAATTTTAAAACCCCATCTGAGGACTGAAGAGAAAGCTCTCTGCATGCGGGCGGGGGAGGGGCGGGGGCTGGGGTTCCATTCCTGGTACCACGGGGTCCCCAAGAGCACCACCAAGAGTGAACTCCAAATACGGAATCAGGAGTACTGCGGAGCAGGGCCCCAGAATTGTTTTTTTTTTTTAATTGTAATAATAATACCTAGTTGAAAACACTAACTGGAATTGTTAGGAAAAGAAAAGCCACTATTCATAATATGAATGAGCTACCATTGATTGAGCACTTACTTTGTGCCAGAACATAGTCTAAATATTTCACCTGTACCACATCATCACATCACATCACAAGACCCCCTGAGGAGGCTGGAGTGATAGCACAGCGGGTAGGGCATTTGCCTTGCACGCGGCAGACCCAGATTCGAATCCCAGCATCCCATAGGGTCCCCCCAAGCACCGCCAGGAGTAATTCCTGAGTGCAGAGCCAGGAGTGACCCCTGTGCATCGCCGGGTGTGACCCAAAAACCAAAAACAAAACAGAACAAAAAAAAAACCCACAAGACCCCCTGAGGAAAATTCTGCCATGATCTCCTTTGGAGGGGGAAAGGTGTGGAAGATGAGATAAGCGGCTGAGGGGCTTAAGGTCGCACCGCCCATCGGATCCTGGGTGAGCCTCTTCAGAGGGACCATGGCGGGCAATGCCTCCGAGCCTCCAGCCTCTGAAAGACACAGACACGCCCGACAGCAGAACCTGAAGCCCGGGGAGAATCTCTGAGCTCCCAGTTCAGAGTTCTTGCAGAAAGGAGCTCAACCCGAGAGCCCAAGAACAGACGACTGATAAAGAAACTACGGTACAGCTACGCGGTGGAATACTATGCAGCCCCAAGGGAAAATGAAGCCATGGGAATTCACGTATGAATGGATGGACATGGAGAGTGTCACGCTGAGTGAAATGAGTCCAAAGGAGCGAAGGAGAGGGATAGACATAGAATGGCGGCATTCATTTGTGGGATATTAAAAAAAAAACACAGAAGGAGACTAACACCCAAGGACAGTAGAAACAAGGCCCAGGAGGATTGGTCCATGCTTGGAAGCCTCGTGAGCTGGGGGAGAAGGCAGCTGGGAGAGAGAAGGGGTCACTGTGACAGTGATAGCCGGAAATGATCACTCTGGATAAGAACTGCGTGCAGAGGGTAGGTAAAGGGACGAACGTAACCTCTCAGTATCTGTATTGCAAACCATGATGCCCAAAAGGAGAGAGAGAGAGAATGAGAGAGAGAGAAAAGAAGAAAAGTTCCTGCCATAGAGGCAGACTGTGGGATGTGGGGTGACAGAAGGGAAACTGGGGACACTGGTGAAGGGATGAAGGGATACACTGGTGAAGGGATGAGTGTTGGACCACCATACGACTGAAATCTAACCATGAACAGCTTTGTAAGGGTCTATCTCACAGTGATGCAAACAAAAAAAATTAATAAAATTAAGAAACATAGAAAGAAAGAGAGAAAGAAAGGAATGAAGGAAGGGAGGGAGAAAGAGGAAGGAAGGAAGGAAGGAAGGAAGGAAGGAAGGAAGGAAGGAAGGAAGGAAGGAAGGAAGGAAGGAAGGAAGGAAGAAAGGAAGGAAGAAGGAAGGAAGAAGGAAGGTCTCAAAGAACAAAGGGAAACCTCAGGGCTGCACAGAGGCTGCCAGAGCGCCTTCCTGAGCCAGGGGCCAGCAACCCCAGAGTCCGGCTGGGCACATCCAGCCCCGGCCGGGCCGGCCCCAAGGAAGCAAACAACCTGCCCAGAGGCCTCTGCCAGACCAGCTTTATGGACCTTTCTTTGTCCTAAGGAAGGATTTTTTTCCTCACTTTTGAAACCCAGGTGACATTCCTAGTTCCCCACCACAGGCACAGAACTCACTGCGGCTTCAGGAAGGTGAAGAGTCTCCAAGTATCTTCACCCCCCCGCTAAGGAAGTCCAGACTCCAGGGCAGCTTCTCCCGAGTCCTTTCACCCAGCCCTGCCTTGTCCACCTC